>NC_061113.1:135427577-135539594 GCF_002878395.1 Capsicum annuum | reverse complement strand
AGAGGTTGTTTCCAATAGACCCCGGTTCAAGACAAAGATAAATCTAGAAAAAAAAAACATAATAGAAGTACAAGGGACAATAGATAGTAACAAAAACAACAAATAGTCGCTAAACAGTTGATAGCCAAAATGCAGGGATTCACAGAGGAATTCGAGGTTTTAGCAGCTGGACAAGAGTTTTTACGGAGAAAACTCGAGTAATCAGCTATGGGGTGGATTAGGGAAGAAGATGAAAATAGAATTCAATTAGGAAAACTGTATTATTATTCAATTGATGATTGAATTTGTAAATACAATGCCTTTTATAAGAAATGAGAGTGAATCTAATTTGCTAACTGCTTCTAACTAATTCAACAGCCCGTAACTAACTGCTGATATGGCAAAGCTAATTAACTTGTCCAGTTGATTCATTTTCGTGTAACAGCACTCCCTGTTGCAAAGAGATCCTTGAGGTCCTTTTATAAGAAATGAGAGTGAATCTAATTTGCTAACTGCTTCTAACTAATTCAACAGCCCGTAACTAACTGTTGATATGGCAAAGCTAATTAACTTGTCCAGCTGATTCATTTTCGTGTAACAGTACTCCCTGTTGCAAAGAGATCCTTGACCTCAAGGATCAAGACCAGAAAATCTAGCTTGAAGAACAATAAGGTACTCCCAAGTTGCAGCACCAGCCGACAATCCTGTCCATTTGGGCAAAACTTGAGCCACAATTCTATTCCCTTTCTTAACCATCCTTCTTTGCAGTATAACTTTTGGATCTGAGCAATGGGGACTTGCCAGCAGAAGTAGTCATCATATCCCAGCTTCTTCAAACTTCAACTTCCAGCGATAGTGGCCATTTCTTTTGGTAAGCCATGTTCATAGAAGCTTCAGCGAAAGAACGAATAGACTCATACATGTTGTACATGGATAGAGCTACTCCACCAGCACCAGTGAAGTTGCAAACCTCGAACTCGAACTTTTCATCCGTCCCTTCTGGTACAAATACTAATTTGAGTTTTCCAGCTCCTTGAATTACTGAATCAGTAGCTCGATATTGATCACCAAAAGCATGTCTGCCAATGCATATCAGTTTTGATCAACCTGGGACAAGTCGAGGGATGTTTTTGCAGAGGATTGGTTCCCTGAATACCGTAGCATTTAGAATATTCCTATTTGTCCCATTTGGTCTCTTCCACATACGCTTCAAGTTAAAATCCTTCATACGAGCTTCATCTGGAGTGATGGTTGCACACTTAATTGCAAAGTAGCCTTGGCGCTTTCAATTGTACCTTATCATCTGTGGCATCACGGTGAGGAAAGCCAAGATCAAAGTATTTTATATCCAACCCCACAAAGGGCAAGATGAGCTTATCCTTGATTAATTTCCAAATGACACGGGTCATTTCATCTCCTGCTTCACCAAAGTAGGTCGTCCATTCCGCCCAGAAGATGCAGTTCCTTCAACAGTCGGACCCTTCTTACCGAATGAAGGACCAAGTGACTGGAATAACATAAACAACTGCCTCCCTTCGTCCTCCATATTCTGCTCAAAAGATGTCGAACTTGTCTTTCCAAGTGAAGGCGCAGAAAACTATAAAAGTGGAAACTGAGTGCATCCCTTCCCGTCGAGATCACCCTTGTTCTCAAGAGAGAAATAGGAGTTTTTGGCTGGTTTCTCACTGGTGTATATGCTCCTCACACCAGAAGTGAGAAATTAGGTTGCTGGGAAGAAGTAGCAGCAGTTAAAGAACTATGTGACGGACCATGGGTAACTTGTGGAGATTTCAACACAATAAGAGTTATGGCAGAGAGGAGGGGATGCAATAGGATCACAAATGTGATGTCTGACTTTTCCAACTGGATTGAGGAGATGGAACTACATGACCCTCACCTGAATGGTGGAGTTTTCACTTGGTTTAGAGGTGCTAATCATCATAGTGCTGCTAGACTGGATAGATTCATGTACTCAATAGAGTGGGAGGAAGCTTTCAAGAACATTAAACAATTGATCATGCCCAGAGTGACATCTGACCATAGCCCAATCATGTTGCAATGTGGAGATTGGGATCAGAGAAAGTCGTACTTCAAGTTTGAAAATTGGTGGCTCAAAGTTGATGGTTTTGAAAGGCCAGTTCACAACTAGTGGAATGCATTTGAAGTGGTGGGTTGTCCTGATTACAAACTCGGTGTGAAACTAAAGATGTTGAAGCTGAAACTCAAAGAATAGAGCAAGTCAATATGTGGGAATCTAAGTAATAAGAAAAACAACCTCTTACTGAATTAGCTGATATTGATCTTGCACAAAATGCTAGAACTTTATCAGAGGATGAACAAATGGTGAGGGCAACAGTTTTGGTTGAGATGGAAGAGCTGGCAAAAATTGAGGAATCCAGGGCAACATCACAAGTTCTACGGTTGATTGTATTTTTCAACCCCTGGAACCTAATACAACCATATTTGAGATCAAAGAATTGCTGCTGGCCTTTATTATCAAAAAACTTACCCAATTCCCATTGGTTTGCACTAACTCCATTATGCTTCTCTTTTTCATTAGCCGAAACCATATCCTTCGATTTTCTTAGAGTTCGAGGAGATAACTGGAAATGCATGGAGAGTCTGACTGCTCCAGCTTCCATATCCTTCTTGTTTCTTGTTTTCACCAACTTATCTTCGTTAGAGTTAACTTCACTGTTTAAAGAAGTTGCAAACACTATGTTCTCATTTTCTATGAAAAGCCTCCAAAATCCCCTTTATTGCTCTTATCTTCCATGGAAGGTGCCTTATCGAGAGACCAATCTTCCAAAGCATCTACATCACTCTCAGTATCTCTATAGAACACATCAAGAAACAAGTCTTCAATTTATTTTGTTTCATTGTTTATGTCAACAGTACTACTATTTACAGAATCTACATGTAAATCTCTTTTAGGCATTTCATCGAGACCCTTGCAAGTATATGATATCTTCTTAATAAAAGTTTCTTGTGGATAGAAATGAGAAGGATTATAGGGTTCAAAACTAACTAGCTTCTTTGGGGAACCTGCCCCAAATCTTTCCACCAAAGCTACCACATATTCATTCCAAGATGGAGGTTGAATGAATTGTCTATACCTCATGAAGGATTGATGCCACTGAATAGCTTCACCTTCCAAGTGTATTGCTGCCAGTCCTACTTTTTGATCCACGGCAATTTCCTCAAACTCGAAAAACTGCTCCACTCTAAATAACCAAGAACTCACATCCTCTATAGAAAATCTTGAAAAATCTAGTTTAGAGTAACGAGCTATACCTTGTTGGTAACCCAAAGGATTCTTGTTTCCGGGCTCTTCCACCAATTGTCTCTCTCTCGACAGTCTTTCCCCTGAAGTTTCAATCCCATCTCCGGTAGAAGTAGTATCCTTTTGATTCCCTTCTAGTTGTTCATTTAATTCCATCACCGTTTGATTCAATCTCTTCAATTTCGCCACTGCACCATTAAGAATACCAATTTCTGAAATCAATTTCTGCATCATTTCTCTTAATTCCCCCATTTCAGTTGGAGAATTATCATTAGACCTTGTTGATTTCGTCATTGTGGCCAAGAATCCGAGTGGCTCTAATACCAATGACAGCTAAAATGCAGGGATTCACAGAGGAATCCGAGGTTTTAGCAGATGGACAGCTGGACAGGACTTTTTACGGAGAAAACTCAAGTAATCAGCTATGGGGTGGATTAGGGAAGAAGATGAAAATAGAATTCAATTAGGAAAATTGTATTATTATTCAATTGATGATTGAATTTGTAGATACAATGCCTTTTATATAAAATGAGAGTGAATCTAATTTGCTAACTGCTTCTAACTAATTTAACAACCCGTAACTAACTGCTGATATGGCAAAGCTAATTAACTTATCCAGTTGATTCATTTCGTGTAACAACAGTATTACAACAAAATAATACTCCAATCAAACTACTCCCATCAATATGCCAAGCCAATGTACCTTATAATATAAACGCTAACTAATGGCTTAGATCCAAGAAAACAAATTGTAAATGTTGAAGCGTGTTAATTGGTCATGAGTATTAATTAATTTCAATATAGCAACAACCAAATTACAAATGCCCTAAATTTACAAAAACTAAAATAAATTTGATAAAAAATTACCTTCAACCCTAACTTCCGACCATAATTAACTTCCAGCCCTAACTTCCGACAATGGTTGACTTCCGTCATCTGCTGCCGCCTAAACAATCCAGCAGCTAACTTCCTAGCAGAAACCACACCCCTAATATTCCGGCCACATTTCCGATCAACCTCCGAAGACGATATTTCCTCCTTTACAGAAACATTTTCTTGAATATCCTCGTTGAACTTCCACTTAAGAAGAGGAGTTTCAGGTCTGCCTCTCCTTCCATTAGGTGTAGTTCCTCCAATGTCTCTCCGCAACTTAACGCCGGAAGCGAAGTTGTTTGTTTTCCTACGAGGCAGTTTACGAGTATTTATCGGTTTTGGTAAGAGATCTACTTGGAGGTCAGCGTCGTTACCGGTGATGTTCATTTTCGATGCACAGATTCAGCCATTACTCATCTCTTCCATATACACTCTCTGTATGTAGCAGTAGGAGAGCTGAGAGCTGGGTTAGGAGGGGGTGTGATTGGGGGAAGGGAATGGATTCTGTGATCTCTTTCTGGTTTGTGTAGCAGTAGGAGAGCTGGGGCGGCAGGAAGGGGTGGGTGGGTTGGCGCTGGGAGGAGAAGGGAATGGATTCGATGATCTCTTTCCAGTTTGTGACGGAAGAAGGAGAAGTAGGGGGTGTATCACAAAAGCAGTTACAATGTTTCAAATTTTAGTCCTAAATAACCTTACCTATTAACTAATAGCTTTTAACTATTAATTAATATTTTCTTTTATAAAATTATTTTTGATCAATGAAGTAAATTATATAAATAATCATAATGGATAACAACTTCATATTTATATTTTTTAATTTTTATTTTTTTCTCTTTTTACTTTTTTTTTATTTTATTTTTTATTTTCTTTTTTTATTTTTAATTTTTCAACCCTTACTTTTTTTCCTTTCAACTTCTTTTTTTTTCTTTTTCATTTTATATTATTTTTATTTTTTATTTTTTCTTTCCTTTTTTTTATTTTTTTAGTTTTTCTCAACCCTTGTTTTTTTCTTTATACCTTTCAACGTCTACTTTTATAAAAAGAAACTTTTTTTATTTTTCTTTGATTTTTATTATTTCTTTTTCTTTTTAAATTTTTCTCGACCATTATTTTTATTTAATCTTTCTTTTTTTATCAACCTTTATTTTTTTATTACTCTCTCTCAACTTCTACATTTTCTTTTATTTTTATTTTTTTGATATTTTCTTCATTTTCTTTTTTTTTCGCAATTTTTATTATTTTTGTTCTTTTCTTCGATTTCTTCCATTCAAGTTACATCTCCTGAGTAAGAATTGACACTATCACATTATAAAGGTAAGATTTACGATTTTTGAACAATAAGCTACGTATCATGGGTAAGAGTTGACACTACTACATTGTAGAGACAAGGCTTATGACTTTCAAACAACAAGTTATGTTTCATGGAAAAGAGTTGACACTACCATATTGTATTTCGATTTATGAGATGTATTACAACTATTGCCTTAAAGGTAAGACTTAGCTTGAGGACTTTCAACCAACAAATTATGCCCCACGAGCAAGAGTTAACTCTACCACGTTATATTCTCATTTATGAGATGTTCTACAACTATTGCCTTAGAGGCAAAACTTAGCTCAAGGATTTTTAAACAATAAATTAAGTCCCACGGGCAAGAGTTGACTCTACTACATTATATTTTCATTTATGAGATATTCTACAACTATTGCCTTAGAGGCAGGACTTGGCTCAAGGACTTTCAAAGAACAAATTATGCCCCACGGGCAAAAGTTGACTCTACCACGTTATGTTTTCATTTATGAGATGTTCTATAACTATTTCCTTAAAGGCAAGACTTAGCTCAGGTACTTTCAAACAACAAATTATGTCCCACGAGTAAGAATTGACTCTACCACATTATGTTTTCATTTATGAGATGCTCTATAACTATTGTCTTAGAGGCAAGACTTAATTAGTTCAAGGACTTTCAAACTACAAATTATGCCCCACGGGCAAAAATTGACTCTACCATGTTATATTTTCATTTATGAGATGTTCTACAACTATTGTCTTAGAGGCAAAACCTAGCTTAAAGACTTTCAAACTACAAATTATGTCCTACGGGCAAGAGTTGACACTACCACGTTATGTCTTTATTTATGGGATGTTCTACAACTCTTGCCTTAGAGGCAAGACTTAGTTCAAGGACTTTCAAATAATAAATTATGCCCCACGGGCAAGAGTTGACACTACCATGTTATGTCTTTATTTATGGGATGTTCTACAACTCTTGTCTTAGAGGCAAGACTTTATTCAAGGACTTTCAAATAATAAATTATGCCCCACGGGCAAGAGTTGACACTACCACATTATGTCTTTATTTATAAGATATTCTACAACTCTCGCCTTAGAGACATGACTTATCTCAAGAATTTTCAAAGAACTTCATAACAACAATTCATGCCCTTAAATTTGCTTTAATGTCAAAAAAAGAAAATTTCATTGTGGATTATCCAATTTTTTATTTATTAGCAAAATATAATAGAAATTGAGAAAATAGAAAAAAGCGATTAAACAAAATAAAGAAATAAAAAGAAGATTGAGAAAAAAATAAAAAAAAACATAAAGAATAAAAAAAAAAAAACAATCTAAAAAAATAGAGAAATAAAAAAAAGTGAGAAAAAAAGGAAAGAAAAAATAAAGATTAAGAAAAAAGTGAAGAATTAAAAAAATTAAAAAAATAAAAACTGAGAGGAAAAAACAAAAATAAAGTTTGAGAAAAATGAGCGGAAAAAAAGAGAACTGATAAAAAACAAAAATAAACTAAAAATAAAAGTTAAAGACAAATGAATTAAAAAAAGAAATAGATAATGCTTGAGAAAAAAGAAAACAAAAAAATAAAGTTTGAGATAAATGAATTAAAACATGAAAATAAAATTAAAGGAAAAAAATAGAAAGTGAAAAATAATAAAAAATAGAATAATAAATTAAAGAAAAAAGAAAAAGTGAAAATAATAAAAAATAAAATTCGAGAGACAAACAAGTATGAAAAGTTTTTAAAATATATTTGAGGTGTAGAGGGGTAAAATGGTACTTGTGTTATACTTAAAAGGTAAAGAAGGTTATTTTTTAAAGATATTTCTTATTGGGATCAAATATCTAGAGTCACCCATATTTGAGTCCATGTCATGCAATTTCCTGGAAGTTGAGTATGTGTATGAATTGCGAATACCTATAATTGCATTAGTTATGCTACTATTTTTATTATGCAGTGTTTGGTTTGATGTATTAAAACTAATATGAATTAAATAATTTTTATAAAAAAAAAATTCACAAAAATATTCTTCATATATATGTTGGAAAGGATGTGAAATTATTTTTGAGAAATAATAGTGTCTTTAATCATGTTAATGCATGTATTGAATTTATTTCATTGCTAATACCATGAATTTTGATGTATTAATAATACACACCTTAATATACAATAGAGTGTATAACTAATGCAAGCATTAGTTATACATAGAGTGCAAAAGTATACCAAACAAGGTATTAGTTATACAAATTATACTAATAGATGCATTAGTTTTCCAATACACTCTACCAAACGGCCCCTAAGGTGCATATTACTGGTTCGATTAGAAAAATACTTTATCCTTTTCGTTTTAGTTCGTACTACTTGCATATTCCCGGTATATTTTACAAAAATAAATTAGTTAATTTTGCTTATTTAGATATATATTTCATTAAATTAATTTTATTTATAATATTTAAAATTTAAAATTTAATTACTATTATTTTATATAATTATTTAATATAAGAAAAAAAAGTATAAGAACAAATAAAACGAAACAGATAAATAGTTGTTGCATATATACGATCTATTTTATATAAGTTTTTTTTTTAGATATATAAGCTTACTATCTTCGAAATGGAAGTACGGAAACACTTAAATATTCTTTGTATAAAATTATACTTTGTATTATATTATCTGTAACTAGATAAGGATGTTCGTGCTTAGGGCCCAACATGAAGAATTTGAAATAATTTTTTATTTGCTACAAGTATTTTGAGGTGTAAACCTGAAATCAAATTAAAACTATTTACTTGGTAATTTTTTGTAAGCAGGAAACACATACCACAAACTATAAAGCACCTCCAAGAGGTACTTGCTTTTTTCTTTGTCACGCGTTGAAGATAATTGTGACAGCAAATCGACCAACTCTTCAGACACCCAATCTTTTGCAATTGATTCTCTGAAAATCACATCTTTATTCGTGCTCGTGCATAGTACGGGCATTTTTCAAACAATATCGTACTAATGTAATCTAACATCGGGAAAGGTAGTTTCTTGATGGTTTTGCCGTGTAGTATGATATCGAAATAAATGAAATATCAGTTAACTAAAAATTAAGGTAGTCTAATTCATATTATATACATTCATTTGTGGAACAAAATTATGAGTTACATTTTTTAGTTTGCTAGAAAGATACAATTAAAAAATAAAATTGTACATGTTGTAGATAGTCCAATCTATGTAGTTGACATATGTTACAAAGCTTGTAAATTAAATAGCTTTAGCAATCACCTTTTATAAGTTTGAGAGCCCTTTGATCTATTTTAGAGAATTACTGTTTCAACATCCGAGAAGAAAAATTAAAGACTTTTGAGTCCAGAAAGGAAAAGACTCCGTTGCAGTTGAAGATATTGTCCTCATATAACAATACAACGGCAAAGATATGTAAAAATCTTCAAAATCTTCAGAAAACTCTATAAATGTATATAGTTAATACTTACTTGGTAACATAATTGGAAGTAAATGTTGTCTTGTCTTACCAAATTCAGAAATCAAGAACTGAAAAATCAACTATATTATGTGGTTACGTAATTTAAGTTATCTTTTTGACTCACTTATACCCTTACACTAACAGTCCCTTTTTATTGATATGAAGGGAGTATTTTTAACCATATAGGTAGATGGGGAGTATTTTTGAATCATATAGAGATTCACTCCTATTAGGTGTGCATGTTTCCGAACTTATGAACAACAATCTCATCACTGCAGAAACATATCTAAACAGCTACCCAACATCCTGGCCAATTAATTCTTCAGAAAAAAAGATAATAAAATGTTTGGATCAATTTATCTCTGTTATAACTTTGAGTTTTAAATCTCTCTTTTTTAGCCTTCTTAAAATAGTAGCATAACACTTTTCAGTAGTGTTCTACTAGATCTCCCCCCCCCCCCCCCCCCCCAAACCCCTTCAAAGGCCAACGTGGAGTAAAGGAATCTCAAGATAAAAAGGATTGTTCTATTAGCATATTAAATTTAAGTCCTCCCTAAGCAAACACAAGTTATCAACAAAAAGGTCATGCTTAGCTTATATTTGATTTAATAATATTTGGAAAACCTCCCTATTGAACAAATAGTCTTTTCTGGATTTCTGGAAAATAGAATCACAATTAAAATCTAGATAAACATATTTATAATTTACATGTCATATTTTTCATTGGCTAATCTTGATACTTCTTCAACTGTAACTATTCCAAAGAAAGATATATGTACAAAGTGGTGTAGGTCAATATGGTGTCTTCTTTTTCAAGAAAATATTTAGTGATTCATTAGTTGGAAGGGTAACTGTACCTCTATAGCAACTTCCAAAACCCAAAATGAATGCTTCGCACCATGGGCGCCTAATGAGCTGTATGCTTATAGGAAGTCATTGCTTGTCATATCCAATATGACATATAATTAAGATTCCAACAAAATTTCAAAACAATTGAAAAATTAGCAGTACCGCCATAATCATTATACTTTGTACATGGTGAATGAAATCTATAAAAATGAATCTACTAGTTATAATTAGGCCAAGTCCAAAGATCTAGCATAAATAACCATAACGAGTTCAACAATTTTATTTTTATGGTTAAGAGTCTAAAAATATTAATATAATAGTCTTTTTCTAACGCAACTTCATTTCTCATCTTGACTTTTCAGGATGTAAGCCTAAGTTAATCTAGAATTTATTTTTGCAGCTGAGCATCAACAACTTTACATCCTAAGTTAATCTAGAATTTATTTTTGCAGCTGAGCATCAACAACTTTTTCAAAGAATAAAAATTTTAAATTAACTAATATAGACATTTAACAAGAGATAAGAGCAACTAATGTTGTAATCTTAATAGGGTCTGGACCGCATGCTAAATTTAGTATATATGCCTCAAACATTGAGCTTTTTAATGTTTCAACAAATTTCTTGCTCAATCTACAGATAGTATAAATTCTTAAGTACATTGAATAAGATATTATGTTTATAGGGATGGAAATTGCAGGAAATCCAAAAAAAAAATTCTAATAATACAACCCACATAAAATTTTTGAAAGAGTGTGAGGATAAACACAAATATAAGATGATAAAATAATTCTTAAATAAATTAATAAAATTCATTAAAAAGGAGGATAATGCATGAGAAGTTTGATGCTAACCATTGTATAAGAAAATCACAGGTACCACAGTTATGGACTGGATGTAACGATCAACTTTATGATAAAATATGTGAAATATTTATTTTTGTGTTATTTAACTATTTTATCCCTCCACGTAGTTGTATTATGGTATTTCTGGGGTGTGGGGGTGATTGACACAGTTTTTGATGCATTTTGGTCTCATTTATGCGATATTGTGGTTTTTGATGGCTTTGAGAGCCTTAATTTAGACTTATGGGGATATCTTTTGATCCGTGCAATGGATGGTCAAACGAACTACGCCAGCAGCTCCAGAATATTAATTTTAGGCTAGGTAGATCTTTGGTTCGGATCCCGGTGCACCCTAGCTCATTTCGACCTATTGATCAAAAAGTTGGAAAATTAAAAATATAGGTGTGGGATCACATTTGATCGAAATAACCTTGGATGGAAAATACGACTTTACCAGAAGATCTGAAATATAGATTTTAGGGTGTTAGCATGTTCGGTATGATTTTACGGCTTTTAAATCTCATTTCGACCCTCGATTTAAAAAATTATGATTTTGAGTTTTTGGGGGTCAAATTTGTGAAAATGATATTTTTTTTTTGAAAATCTGATATTACCATCACGTCCGGAACAACAAATTTAGTATAGTTGCATAGTTCGTTTGCATGCATCAGACTCTAAACGAATTCCGGGCACCCCGTCAAAGTCCGATCGACCAAAAAAAATTGATATCGCAGAAAAACCTGCTATTTATAGAAGATTTTTCACCTCTTTTTTGCCCATTTGGTCATTTTTATCTTGGCTCTTGGAAGTTAAATCTTAAAATAGTGTGGGAGGTTAAAATTAAAGTTTGTGAGAGTTTGAGAAGCTAGATTAACACCTATTTCTTGGTTTTATTATGGATTTAAGGTATGAATTTACTCTTTTTTTAATAATTTTTTGATTAATTTCTCAAAATCCCAAAAATCTTAGGGTTTGATTTTAAATCGCAATTTCACTTGAATAATATTTTTATCTTATAATTACTAGTTTTTCATCAATTTAACCCTTAAAACAATTCAAATTCTTAATTTTAACCCTGATTTTAGAGATTTTTATTCGATAAAGCTTAAAAATAATTTTGTTCAATTTGAACCTCATTTTTTAATTGATTTGACTTGGGTTTTCAGCTGTAGATTTCTAAAAATATGGAGAACATGTTTTTGAAGTAAAGTTCTGATTTTGCCCTTTTTTTTCGAAAACCCATTTCGATGATCCGTTTTGACTTCGAATCAAAAAATAGTCTATATGGGTGTCATTGGTTTTATTTTGAAGCGTAGATTCCATATTTTATGTTTTTAGTGGAGTTCGGGATTGTTCGTGAAAAGTAAGATTGTGGGTTCAAAGTGTAGCAGATTAGTTTTGGCTTTTGAGATTGGTTATGGCTTAACTATTTTAGACTGGCCTGGGTAGTAAATGATGGTACAAACTTCATGTTAAGGGTGAGAACTAATCATGAAAAAATGACTATCTATTTTTTGTGCCCGTATGGGAGCCTATATGTGATGTAATTATCAAAATTAAGATATTTGTGATATGTGTGATCGTGTGGGGTCCTATGTGATATTATAGCCTTGAATATATGTGAATAATTATATTCTGTTGTTGAAATGTCTAATGTGGAACCATTGGTATTGTGATATATTCGTACTTGTTGTTATATAAGACGTGGAAATTCATGGATAAAACAAAAATAATGAGTGAATATTGACTCACGTGGTTGTGAAAATGTATAATTCATGTGGTTGGTTATGGAAATATATCATTGTGATTGGTTGTAGAAATACTTATTGTGATTGATTGTGAGCATTACACCCTCATATCACACTTATTCATGAAATATTGGTACCACCGTGACAACACATGAGTAACACTAGCAACACCTTTTTAAAACCCTCCCAGAGGAATGTGTCGGGGAGAAGATATTGTAACGCCTTATAAAATTCTTTTTGAGGGATGTGCCGGAAATATGATATGAGATATTTGGATTGTATACAGGTTGACAAACCCCCCATGGGTCCTACTTCGGGAAGCTTTAGCTCCATAGGTGTATACGGGGATTGTACAATAATCCCGAAGGTTGTGCGACGACCTCGTGCATCATCATCATCATATACATTGCACTTACTTTATTGTGTTTATATTGTATTATATTGTTGTATTGACTTGTCATCTATGTAATTGTCTTATCTTCTTTTACTTGTATTTGATGATTTTGTATATGCATATTTCCCTTGTTCTACTTATATGTGATTAATGTATACTTTTGTTCTATCTTAGTGTGTATGTGATATATTAGAACTATTTGTGCAAGCGATGTGGACTAACGTTGTGGAAAATTTTTTGATTGCAAGTAATGTGCCCTTAGTATATATTTTGTATGCTTTATTTACTACTTTGCTCGGTCAGCCTATGATACCTACTAAGTACAAGTGGACCGTACTCATGTCTACTAAGCCCTTTTGGTACAGGTCCTAGCTTGAGTGCGCCTCAACTTGCTTGACTCGAGCGATTGTTGGAGCTTCCAAGGTAGCAGTTGGATATTTATGCGCCCAGAGTTCACCTCTATCTTTCTATAGTAATTACATCTTTATTAGTATTCGGAGACAGATATTATTCCCTTGTGGTTATTTTTCTAGTGTATTTGACTCTTGAATTATATTAGTAGTTCTTACACTATTGATAGCTGATTTTGGGCATGATTGGTATTTTAAATAAGTTCTTTTCGCATCGTTATGATTACTTATATGGTTCAAGTTCGTTCTATAAGCTTTACCTTGGGATATTTCTGTCTTTTTTCTCTTTTTGTATCGATTTGGGTGATAGTCTTACTTATCAAGGTACGCCGCGACAATTGTCATCATGAACTTTATTTTTGGATCGTGATAAATTAAAATTAGAGCAGCCAGGTTTCATTGCTCTCAATGGTATAAGAACGGGATGTCTAATAGATTTTTGCGGATCGGTACGTAGACGTCCGTATATATTTTCGAGAGGCTATAGGACGTCTTTAGGAAACTTTTCTCATTTTATTCTTTATCGTGCAAAGTTTTGTCATACCTTGTGTGCTGAGTTGTGTTTCACTCTTTTTGTGCGGATGGTGTGGCTTATACTATATTTTATCAATTGAGAAATGCGGCGAGATATTAGTGGAGGTTGTTTGTCAGTTTAGACCCCATGATTCTCCTAAGATGACTTGGGATCAGTTTTCTAAGGCTTTCCTAGAAAGATTTGTTCCTTTTAGTTTGAGAGATCGTATATGGGACAAGTTTGATTATTTAAAGCAGGGCTTCATGATAGTTGTTGAGTACGAGGCACGTTTCCAAGCCCTCTTTAGATATTATTATGATAGCATTTCTATCGAGAATAAGAAAATTCAAAAGTTTGTGGAGGATTCGGATGTTTTTCTTTAGTTGGCTAAATCTCAGATAGTTGTGTTTAGGGCTTTTTTTAGAGTATTATGGATTATGCTAAGATGACAAAGGGTATTCTTAGTGCATATTAGGGAGGCACCAAAATGCATGACGTTTTGGTGAGTTTAGAAGTTAGACCTATCGAGGTAGAGATTTTAGAGGTTCTCGTAGATACCATGGTAGGCCAGTGTAGGTGACTTTATAGAGCTCAAGTGGTGGATCTTCTAGTTTAGCAGTTTAGGGTGGTCGTTCGGGCCTAGTTGTACATTCTCCTATTGTGACTGGCCGTAGAGGGCGCTATGTGTGCGATGAGATTGGCCATGTGGACAAAGACTGTTTGCGCTATGTATTTAGAGCTACTCATAGTTCATCTGTGAGTGGTAGGGGTTCTACCAAAGGTGCGAGAGGTAGAGATGGTAGAGCTTATGGTAGTGGTTGTAGGGCTACTCAGCCAGTTGGTAGTCGTGGATAATATTATGCTATAACGGCTAGAACTAAGATAGAGGCTTCTGATGTTGTGATTACAGGTATTTTCTTCATTTGTTTCAGACCTGTATCTGTATTATTTGATCCCGAATCGATTTTCTCCTATATGTCTGTATATTTTGCTTTGGGTTTTGATTTTGTTAGTGAGCCTCTTGCCATGCTTATTCGTGTATCTACCCCGATAGGTGATTCTTTAGTAGTGGATCGGGTGTACAGATCTTGTGTTGTGACTTTTGCCGGGCGTGAAACTTTGGTAGATTTGCTTGTATTAGATATGGTTGATTTTAATGTTATTTTAGGCATGAATTGGTTGGCTCCTTATCATATTGTCTTAGATTGTTTTGCAAAGACTGTGACTTTAGCTTTGGCTGGTGTTCCAAGAATAGCTTGGAAGGCTGCACTTCATTCGGATCCTAAAAGGATTATATCTTATGTTCAAGCTCGTAAATTGGTTGAGAGGGAGTGTTTATCTTACTTGGATCATATTCGTAACACCAGTGTTATTTTGCCTCCTTCTTTGAATTTTGTTCGGGTTGTTCGTGAGTTTATGGATGTGTTCCCTACGGACTTGCCTGGTATGCCTCCGGATTGAGATATTGATTTTGCTATTGATGTTGAGTCGGACACCAAACCCATTTTTATTCCTCCTTATAGGATTTCCCCAACAGAGTTACAGAAATTGAAGGATCAGTTGCAGGAGTTATTTGATAAGGGATTTATCTGACCTAGTATTTTTCCTTAGAGTGTACCTTTCTTGTTTGTGAATAAAAAGGGTGGGTCCATGCGGATGTGTATTGATTATCGCCAGTTGAATAAGGTGACGATTAAGAATAAGTATCATCTTCCTTGCATTGATGATTTATTTGATCAGCTTCAGGGTGTTGCGGTGTTTTTGAAGATTGATTTGAGGTTCGTTTATCACCAGTTGAGGATTAGATCTGCGCATATTCTGAAGACAACTTTTCAAACTTGATATGGTCATTATGAGTTCTTGGTCATGTCCTTCGGGTTGACCAATGCCCCTGCTGCATTCATGGAGTTGAAGAACCGGGTGTTTCGACCTTATCTTGACTTTTTTATTATCGTATTTATAGATGATATCATGGTGTCTTCCAAGAGTGAGGTTGAGCATAAAGAGTATTTGCAGTTTGTGCTTCAGAGATTAAGGGATGAGAAGTTGTATGTGAAGCTCTCTAAGTGGGAGTTTTGGTTAGAGTGTGTTTCTTTCTTGGGTTATGTGGTGACAAAAGAAGGTATTATGATTGATCCAGCTAAGGTTACAGCGGTTTGTGATTGGACTAGACCTACTTCACCTATCGAGATTTGGAGTTTCATTGGCTTAGCAGGTTATTATTGGTCTTTTGTTGAGGGTTTCTCTTTTATTACAGCTTTTTTGACTAAGTTTACTCAGAAAAAAAGATTTCCATCTGGTGGTCTGATTCTTGTGAGGTGAGCTTCCAAAAACTCAAGAATTTGTTGACTTTAGCTCCTATATTGGCTTTGCTCAAGGAGGGTGTGGATTTTATCATCTTTTGTGATGCTTCAGGTGTTGGATTAGGTGCTGTGTTGATGTAGGAGGGCAAGGTGGTTGCTTATGCGTCTCATCAGTTAAAGTCTCATAAGAGGAATTATCCTACCCATGATTTGGAGTTGTGCGCAGTTGTGTTTGCCTTGAAGTTGTAGAGGCACTACTTATATGGAGTCCATTATGAGATCTATCATTGTAGCCTTCATTACTTCTTCAACCAGCAAGATTTTAATATGAGGCAGCACCGTTGGCTTGAGTTTCTTATGGATTATGACTTGACTATTCTCTACCATCTGGGCAAGGCTAATGTGGTTGCGAATGGCTTGAGCCTAAAGTCGACTAGCATGGATATTTTGGCGCATCTTTTGACCCATGAGAGGCCCTTGGCCTTAGAGGTTCAACCTTTAGCTCACCGGATAGTTAGACCTGATATTTCAACACCTGGGCATGTTTTGTCATTTGTGGAGGCTAGATCTTCTTTGATGAAGCATATTCGAGCTCATCAGTTTGAAGATGTTGGATTGAGGTTGATTTGAGATAAGATGTTGAGTGGGGAGGCTAAGGAAGCCTCACGTGATTCAGATGGAGTTTTGAGGATTAGGGGTCGAGTTTGTGTGCTAAGAATGGTGATTGGATTAGGTTGATCTTGGAGGAGACCCATTGTTCTAGATATTCTATCCATCCAGGTGTGACTAAGATGTATCGTGATTTGAGGCAACATTATTGGTGGGGTGGTATGAGGAGAGATATAGTAGATTTTCTGGCTCATTACCTATGTTGTCAGCATGTGAAGTGCAAGCATATGAGACCTGGTGGATTGCTTTAAAGGTTGCTCATTCCTGAGCGGAAGTGGTAATGCATCACCATAGATTTTATGACTGGTTTACCTCGTACATCTCAAGGTTTTGATAGTGTTTGGGTCATCGTGGATCGATTGACCAAGTCAGCTAATTTTATTCCAGTTCAGGTATCATTCAGTGCTGAGAGGTTGGCTCGTATCTATATTCATGAGATTGTTCGTCTGCATGGTGTGCTGATGTCTATTATTTCAGATAGAGGTTCTGTGTTTACATCTCACTTTTGGAAGACTTTTCATGATGAGTTGGGTACTCGAGTTGATCTTAGCACATCGACCTGTAGATGAGGCTACTTAGGAGGTTGAGTCTGATATGCGTAGTTATTATCCCTAGCTCTTTGTTGATTCAGATATTTCTTTTGCCTTTAGTTCGAGGACAAACTAGATTTTTAATGGTGGATGATGTAACGATCAACTTTTTAATAAATATTTAAAATATTTGTTTTTGTGTTATTTGACTGTTGTACCCCCCCCCCCCCCCCCCGTAGTTGCATTGTGGTATTTCTAGAGTTTGGAGATGATTGACACAGTTCTCGATGCATTTTGATACCATTTATGCGATATTGTAGTTTTTATGGCTTCGAGAGCCTTATTTTAGACTTATAGGGATATATTTTGATCTATGTGATGGATGGCCAAACGGATTACGCCATCATCTCCAAAATATCAATTTTAGTATAGGTAGATCCTTGGTTCGGATCCCTGTGCACTCAAGCTCATTTCGATCTATTGATCAGAAAGTTGGAAAATTAAAAATATAGGTGTGGGATCCACATTTGATCAAAACGACCTTGTATAGAAAATTCAACTTCATCTGCAGATCTGGAATGTCGATTTTAGGGCGTTCGCATGTTTGGTATGATTTTTTGGCATTTAAATCTCATTTCGACCCTCAGTTTGGAAAATTGTGATTTTGGATTTCGGGGGTCAACTTTGAGAAAAGGATATTTTTGTTAAAAAATATGATATCGCCATCGCGTCCGAAACGTCGAATTTAGTATAGTTGCATAGTTCTTTTGCATGTAGCGGACTTCGAACGAATTTCGGGCACCCCGTCGAAGTCCGATCGACCAAAAAAATTGATAATATTGCATAAAAATCTGCTATTTTATAGCAGATTTTCACCTCTTGTTGGCCCATTTTGCTTATTTTCATCTTGTCTTTTGAGAATTAAACCTTAAAATAGCGTGGGAGCTTAAAAGTAAAGTTTATGAGAGTTTGAAAAACTAGATTAACACCTATTTCTTTGTTTTATTATGGATTTAAGGTAAGAATTCGCCCTTTTCTTAGTAATTTCTTGATTAATTTCTCAAAATTCCAAAAATCATAGGGCTTGATTTTAAACTCCAATTTCACTTAAATAATATTTTTATCTTATAATTACTAGTTTTTCATCAATTTAACCCTTTAAACAACTCTGATACTTAATTTTAACTCGAATTTCAAAGATTTTTACCCGATAAAGCTTAAAGATGGTTTTTCTTTAATTTGAACCTCATTTTTTTATTCAATTTGACTTGGGTTTTAAGCTGTAGATTCCTAAAGATATGGGGAACATATTTTTGAAGTAAAGTTCTGATTTTGCCCTTCTTTTTCAGAAATCTATTTTGGGGATCCGTATTGATCCTGAACCAAAAATAGTCAATATGAGTGTCGTTGGTTTTGTTTTGATGCATAGATTCCATATTTGATATTTTTAATGGAGTTTGAGATTGTTCGTGAAAAGTAAGGTCATAGGATCAAAGTGTAGCAGACTAGTTTCGGCTTTTGAGATAGATTACGATTTAACTCTTTCAGACTGGGTTGGGTAGTAAATGATGGTACAAAATGCATGTTAAGGGTGGGAACTAATCATGAAAAATGACTATCTATGTGTTGTGCCTAGAGGTGGCAATTTCAGCCTATATTTGTGAAAAAGAGTCCATTTAACCCATATTTAGTGAATTGGATCACTCATATTTTAAATGGGTAAATATGGACTTCAACTCATTTTAAAAGCTCATGCAAATATGGACAAAATGGGTAAAATAGGGTTACCCATTTAAACACAGAGATCACACATCTATGCTTAAAGTTTCAGTTTTTTTTCTTTTCCAGTTTCTTTTCTTCTTTTTTTCTTTCATTTTTTCTTTAATTTAGTTTTTTTCTTTTTCATTTTTTTACTCATTCCTTATAATTTCTTTTTTTCTTTCTCATTCTTTCATCTATTTTTTTATTTTTTTATTTTTATTTCTTTTTTTTGTATTCTTTTTTTTTCGTTTTTCCCTTTCTCATTCTTATTTCATCATTCGTATTCGCTTGAGACCTACATGGGTTAATAAATGTAAGCTTCTAGTTATCCCATTTGGTCTATATAATTCATAACATCTCTTATCAATTAAATATAATCCATAGTCTCACTCCTTTATTATTATTTTTTCTATCTTTTATTTCTCTTTATTTTTTTTTGTTTTTTCTTTCTTTTTTCTACTTCATTTTTTCCACTTATTTTTTACTCGTTTCTTACACTTTTTTCTTTCTTCTTTTTCATTATTTTTTTCTTTTCCAATTTTATTTCTTTGCATTCTTTTTTTTTTTGTATTTTCGTTTCCCCCCTTTTCATTCTTGGTTCGTCATTGTCATTTTTCTTATTTTTTTATATTCTTTTCCTCATCTTTTTTTTGTCATTGCATTTTATATTTTTTTACTTTAAATTTATTTGTATCATACTATATATTTCAAATAAATTTATTATTTGTATTTGAATAGTTTAGTTGTCAATATGTGCAATTTATCATTTGTATTTATATACAAATATGTATATGAATTAAAATCAACATGGGTTGTGGTGCAGTGGATGGGACTATTCCACCCTTAATCAGAGGTCAAGGGTACGACCCTGGTTATGGAGAAAAAACTCTGTTGGGAGCGCTGCCACCTTAATGGGCCCTACAATGCCCGATCCGGATTAGTCGAGGCTCCAATGCAGACACCGAACACTGAATAAAAACTAAAAAAAAGTATATGAATTAATTGTATTTTCTTGAGACTAAAATATATATGGATGAGGAACCACATAGCCCTCAAATTATAAATGTTGGGTGAATATAAATCAATATGCGCTTATGGTATTTTCGTTATCATAAAAAAAAAGGAAACCAAAAATAGAAAAAAAATAAAAAAAAGTAGAAAGAGAGGTAGAAGTTAGAAATAGAAGAGAGAAAAAAACGTAAAGAAAGAATTGAAGAAAAAAATACAAAAAACATTAAAAAGAAAAAATAATGAAAAAGGAGAAAAGGAAAAACAAAAAAGATGATGGTGAAAACAAATATACTGAGTGGTTACGATATTTTAGTCATCATTCATAATTTATACTCGACTTAACCATGTTCTTCAAAAATACAAAAAATATAAAACATAAAATTCAACCAAAAAAGAAAAAAATGAGAAAGAAGTAGAAACAAAAAAATAAAAAATAGCAAAAAAGGAGACTAAAAAGGAAAAGAAAAAAGAAAAAAGAAAGAGAAACAAAGGGTAGAGGGTAGAGATAGAAGAGAGAAAAAAATGACAAAAAAATGAAAAAAGAAAAAAAAGAAACTAGAGGCTACATATAGAAGAGAGACAAAAAAACTAAAAAGAAAAAGAAATGAAAAAAAAGTCAAGTTGATATGATATAGAAATTTTAAGTTTTTGACTTAGGAGTTAAAGTGGGTTGAAACCATTTTTACCCAATCCATATTTGGCCAAAATCCATATTTATATGGTCGGATTGCAATCCAAACCATTTTTGCTCGATCCATATTTAACCCGTCCAAATCTAATCCAATCCGCTCTTTTGCCACCCCTAGTTGTGCTTGTGTAGGGGCCTATATGTGATGTAATTATCAAAATTGAGATATTATGTGATATGTGTGACCGTGTGGGGGTCCTATATGATATTGATAGCCTTGAATATATATAAATAATTATATTGTGCTATTGAAATGCCTAATCTTGCACCGTTGGTATTCTGATATATTCATACTTTTTGTTATATAAGACATGTGAAAATTCATGGATGAAACGAAAATAATGAGTGGATATTGGCTCACGTGGTTGTGAAAATATATAATTGTTGTTGGTTATGGAAATATATCATTGTGATTGATTGTGGAAATACTCATTATGATTGATTGTGAGCATTACACCCTTATATCACACTCATTCATGAAATATTGGTACCACTGGGGCAACACCTGAGTAACACTGGTGATGAGTGGTGATTTTAGCACCTATTCGCACTCAATATTTGTGCACATTACCTTATTTTAATGAATAAATGAGACATAATTGTGATTAAATCCACTCTTTGCAGGCATAGAGTTGAGGAGATAGAAAGATGTGAATTGGAGCTTAAAATAATCAAAATGGGAGCAAGAAAGTGTAGTTGAAGACCTGGAGCAGAAGGGCCTCATATACCGCAGTCGCGGATTGCTAACCGCGATCTCAACAGTCAAGCAAAAGCCATTCAACCGCGATCGCAGTCAGACCCACGCAATCGTGGCTTAGCAAAAGAAATCAGCCCAAGGGCAAAACTTGAAATACACATGGCTGATCCCAATTTTGACAAAAAGACTCAAACCCTAGCATCAATCATATTCCATCTTCCCCAATTTTTAGGTTTAGCTCTTGAATTTATGACCTCCATTTTTAGAGAAGAAAATATTGTATAACTTTTGGGTGAAGAATACATTGGAGACTTTCTAAGTGGGAGATTATCTCACTTCCATTGTTGATTTGTGAAAGTGCCAAGTTTGAAGTAACATTCACTTAAGCTTCAATAAATCACTTCAATGGAGATTATGGGTATATCTATGCTTATTTATCTTATGTGTAGCTAGATCTCCCTCTTGGGGTTATGTGTGAATAGGGGTTAAAGTGTGTGTGGGTTGTTATTGATTAGCTTTTATTTAGTAGTTCATGTTTATGAGTTTTATCATTGCTATGTTAACTTGGTTGGAGTTTGATGGGTGAAATCCCTAAATACCCACATGGGTATGATGAGTGAAAGCTCTATGCTCTAGAAAACCCGAAGCCATCTTCAAAAGAAGGTTTTTGGGTGAAGTTTAGGAATCTATATCATCCTTAAAAGAGGGATGTGGAGACCAAAACAATGATAGATAATTGTGTGAGTAGTTTGCTAAATTTTCACTATCTTAGACATAAGGGTGAATGTGAGGTTGACTATACTATGGGTATCATCTTAGAAATAGGGATGCCTAGATTGAGGTTGTGGTTACCAATTGTTGAACACACCTATTAGGTATTCGAAAGAATCAATGGGTGAAAGTTTAGTGTTTTGTTGAAAGAGTAGCATCAAAATCTATAACCAAATCTACCCATATTTTACTTACTAAATTGATGTTGATTTCTAATACCCACATATCACTCGCTTAGTAGTGCATAATCCCAAGATTCGTGCATACCTGTTAAAACTCTAATTATTCGTAGCCCCAAATTTATACTAGAAAAATCTAAAAAGAAATATTAGTGTCGATACTTATCTCCCCTATTTTTACCTTTTTGTAACATTGGTTTAGATTTAACTTGTATCTATTAATTCGAAGTAACTTGATTGCCACTCACATTGTTCCTCATGAATTCAACTCCGACTCTAAAGTTGGGTAAATATATTGACGACACTACCTTGCACTCAAATTGACACGTAAGTTGAGCGGTAGCAAAGATTCCTCAAGAACTTCCCAACAATCTAAATCATATGAGGTAGAAGACCCCAAAATAAAAGAAATGGTACTAGAGTCAAAGGGAGAATCAATGTAAACCTCTTATGATGACTCCAGTTCATTTCGGGGTGAAGATGCTTTGGAGAGGCTAACCCAAAATTAGGAGTTGGACCTCATTCAAACCACTTTACAACATTATGCTTAGAGGGTGTGATGAGGATCTATCCCTCCGAGCAAATAGTGTATTATGGGGAGACGGAGTTTGATTCTTATATTTTGGAATTTGGCATTCCAAAAGAGCATATGTAACCCCATCCATCAATGGCCAAGGAACACAACTTCCGATGTACAAGGAATGGCCTATTGATGTTCCCACTTTTACCCAAGGATCTAAACTGAAAGTTCGATATCAAGTTGGGTAAAAGGTTTAAGTCTTCATAATGGCGAGATTAAAGCATGCTTGCCATGTCGTCACATCTCCCAAGCTTTTACTTGGAAGATTTGAATCTTCTATCCCTCTTTCGCTTATTGCATAGTGAACAAAAGTGGGGACGGAGATTCAAATTCTCTAAATAAAAACATAAAAAGAAGAAATGGAGGCGTCGTGCCATGACGTTAAACTAAGCGCTCGATGGGAGGTAACCCATCATGCCACAAATAGTGGCACATATCCTTTTGATTTATGCATGTAGAGTAGATTTCATTTTTGTTGTTTTGCATGCATAATCCATGAAATGTTGGTGCTAAGAGAAGTTTTGATTGAATTTGAAAAGGGAATGTGTGAAATTGGCAAGTTTGGACTGAACAAGAAGTGCAGGAACCCGGTTGCTTGGTCTCAGTTACCGCGATTGTGGTCCATGCCAACGTGATCGTAGAGGTCGTCTGACCGCCATCACGGTCAAATCAGTTTAAGTGCCCATCCGAATACCATTTCTTCCCATACTTCTCTCTCAAATTTCTCTTAAAAATCTCCCCAATTTTTGGCATTACATTCCATATCCAAGTGCCAAGTCAACCCTTGCATCATATAAGTCGGTAAGTTGTCTAAATCTCCTCGGTTTTGATATAATTGCATGCTTTGAACTCTTAATGTATAAAAAGGGCCTGAAATAATATTTTCATTACCAAATTCATGCTTAGTTATTATTGTGTTGTGGTTAGCTATTGTAGTTAGTGTACACACTATTGGGGAAGTCTTGAGTACCCAAAATTAAGCCTTAAACCACTTAAATTAAAGTGTATGCCATGTGTGTGATTAAATTCCCCTGTGAATTCAATGTTTAATTTCTTTAAGTTTGAGGCTGTGATCACACACTCTAGGCTTGAAATTCTCTGCTTATAATCTTGTCATGGCTAGTTGAAATGAGGGATTAGGGGTTAAAATTGCATTTTAAACACCGTGCAGAAACTGCCCAACCTGGTCTCAGGTACCGCGATCGCGGTCCTGATAACCGCAATTGTGACACTGCGATCGCATTTAACACTCCACGATCATCATACTTGAGGGAAGATTTTGGTAGACTTCAAAACTTTTGCACATCCTCTTCTACCCCCAAAACCTCACATAACACTACCACAAGAGTTTACCTATTTGTTCTAGTATATTTTTGGTATGATACTACTAATGTTAGCCTGAGCAACATTGCTTACAGTTTCTCATCCTTAAAGATGGGAGATTTTAATGATACCCAATTTATCGTCGCACAATGCCAACACCTCTACTACGAAGATTTCCATAGGTCAAAGCTACTCTCTAAAAGGGGTATTGGCTTAGACAAGATGGAAGACAATCTCCTAGAATTCTATGCCAGACTCACTATTACCTGGTAGATGTGCTTTGCCCTGGAACCTATCTATGATAATGAATATTGGGTACGTGAGTTCTATGCAAACCTCAGCGTAGTTTCTCTCCTAAACCCATTGATGACGATTCGGGGTAAGCAAGTGAACTTCGGAGTAGAGCAGGTTAATGCTGTGTATGGGCTCTCAGATACTGATATGGGGTAGTTTCAGGCAAGAGCATGCGAGCTAGGGACCTGACTGGCAAACATTTTATGTCCTGGAAAAATAGTTCCCTAGTTTATCACCAAGAGAGATATTTTGATGAAGGACTTCATAGTAGAAACCAGGCTTTGGCTGGACATCATAGGCAACCGAGTATCTCCATGCACCCATATGACCATTGTCACCGATTTGTGAGTTTGGATGGTGGCTTGCATCCTATCTAGCATCCCTCTTAATGTGCACGAGATTATTTTTTTGGAGTGAAGGTATTTCCAAAATCATAGAGGTACGCATCTTTTTTTCCTTTCCCTATCACTAAGCTTTCCAAGAGGGAAGAAGTGGAAAAGTATACTGCAGATACTTGGGTGCATCCAGGCTCCCTAATCTACTCACTCAAATTCAGAGGTGAGGGTGCCCCAGGTTAGAGTAAGAAGAGAAAGATGGACATGGGCAAATCAGTCCAAGAGGACACAGACTCTTACAGACCCTCATCAGCTACTGCTTTCAATGACATCTCTATTCAGATTCAGGGGGTGAGAGAACTATTATCCATACAACCTTAGGGAATGGAAGAGCCCTTCACTTCTCATTATTTATATGTAGCACAATCAGATTATGAGAAGTACATAACGAAGCAGCAGAAGTAGGGTGCCAGAGTACCAGTCTGGAGAGAGCCTATTCGGCCTTAGTCACCTCTCACAAGGATCTCAAGGATTTGTATAAGAAGATGGTGAAGAGAGAGAAGAAGAGAGATAAATTTTTCAAAAAGCTATAGAAGGGGGTGACAGGCATCTTTAAGGTGCTTAAGCCCAACCACCGACTACCTTTACCGAGAATGGACAGTGAGGATGAGGCCTCTGCTGATTGGTTTGCTGATGATATTGAGGGTGATAGAGCAGATTCAGCGGGAGAGAATAGCTCTTGATGCATACTCAGGGAGACCCTTTTACTCTTGCTTACTTGCGCATGCAGTTCGGACACTGCATTCTTTTAGTTGGGGGTGCCCCCAGATGTGTTGATATTTTGGATACTATTTTTGTTTTGTTTTTTAAATGCTATATTTTGGGTACCTGATTGATGTCCACGTTTTATGGATTAGCATGTTTTTTTTCTAGTATTAGTTTTTCTCTTTTCACTTAGATTTTATTTTGATTTTGATGATGCATGACAAGTTTTGCCCTATGATGGATTGAGTGACAATATTCTTAAGGATAAAGCATCGTGTTTAGGTTTTGAGGCATAGGTGCAGGGGAATTCTGAGTACCCATAGCATAAATGTCATGAATTCAAGGGAAGTGTGAGTACCTATAGCATTGTAAAGTGCAAATTTGGGATCACATTCTATGCTATTGGTGAAGTCTGAGTAGCCATATGGTTTGTGTGCCCATTTTGAGCCAAAATGTGAGGCTAAGGCTTTAGTTGTTGCCATAATTTAGCAAATTTTGTGTGGTGCTAATGTAAAATGAACAACCCCCTCTGTCCAAAATTTTTCAAAACAAAATCAAGGGCATAGACGTGAGCAATTTTGTAACAAAATTTTCTCTCTTTTTGTGGCTTCGTAAATTTTTGACTTATGAATAGAATTAGATACTCCAAAATTTTATCTAGTGGGAGGGACATTTGAGCTTCCTTGGAGAATTTTGCATGTCATGTGTGGTGAGCTCTTTGCATTTATCTCTTGTATACTTGTGTTATCTAGAACTTGCCTCATTAGTCTTTCAAAGCTAATTTTGATTGTATTTGGTTGGAGAAATGATCTTAGGCCATCTGTGTGATTTTAAAAGCCACTTTATACTAAAAATCCTACCCGTGCATGATTGTAATCCCTAGTTACCCATTTTAAGCCTTTGGACCCTTTTGTTGGCAAACTCGTTAAAAATCGTGAACCATTCTTTTTATTCCTCTTTTAAACCATACCTTCCTTAAACTTGAAGATGCAACTTGAGGCTAAAAGCCTAAGTTGGGGGTGGTGAAATTTGATGGAAGGAAGTTTGGGGCCACTATGTGTTAGTAAAATGCCGAATGTGCCTAAGTGTTGAAAATAAAGGAATAAAAAAAGGGGATTCAATAAAGGAAAAAATTGCATGAAAAGCACAAGAAAAAGAAATAGAAAGAAAATTAGGCAAACAAAAGAAGCGAAATGTAGGCATATGAAAAGAGATAAAACAAAGAAGAGTTGCCCATAGTCAATAAGGAGGATTGAAAAGTATGATGTAGATGTTCAAGGAGGGGTGTAGCCATATTGTTCTCAAATGATATCCTACCCTAACCCGAACCTACGTTACAATCTTAGAAAGCCCTCCGAGATCTCAAACTATTTACTTTTGTTGTAGTGGCGATTAAAAATAGTGGCAAGATTATGGTATGACACTTGTTGCGTAGAGATGTTTTTTTGTGAGGGAGAGAGTCTTTGCACTTATAATTCCTTGTTGAATATTTGGTAGTTTAGTGTGTGGAATTCTTTTTTTTGTGAGGTTGTCATATGAACAAGTTGAGGTGGGTGATTATGTCACCTCCCAAGCGATGAGGTAAATAAAGTATAGCTTAGTTTTAGTAAAAAAGTAAGTCACTTCTAGAGAATTAGTGGTTGTTTCTTGATTTCCTTTTAAATTCTTATTTATTCTTTGATAGTGCATCTTATGATGAAAGGAGTAGTGAAAAATATCTTAGCCCATGTGCAATGAGCTACTTGTAGTAATGACTAGGGTTAAATCATTGTGATCTTTAAGGCATGGAGTTTGGGCATAAATAATTGTGTCTCATGGTAATAGGTAGTATTGCTTGAGGACAAGCAATAGCTTTAATTTGGGGGTATTGATGAGTGGTGAATTTACCACTCATTCGCACTTAACATTTGTGCACATTACCTTGTTTTGAATAAATAAATGAGACATAATTGTGATTAAATACACTAAAATCTACTCTTTGCATGCATAGAGTTAAGGAGATAGAAAGATGTGAATTGGTGTTTAAAATAATCAAAAAGAGAGCAAGAAAGTGCAGCTGAAGACCTGGAGCAGAAGGGCCTCGTGTACCGTGGTCGTGGACTGCTGATCGCGATCATGGCAGTCAAGCAAAGGTCATTCAACCACGATCACGGAAGTAAACTGCGGTCGCAGCCAGACCCACGCGATTGCGATTAGCGAAAGAAATCAGCCCAAGGGCAAAACTGGAAATGCGTGTGGCTGATCCCAATTTTGACAAAAAGACTCAAAACCTAGCATCAATCATATTCCATTTCCCCCAATTTTTAGGTTAAGCTCTTGAATTTATGGCCTCTATTTTTGGAGAAGAAAATATTGTATAATTTTTGGGTGAAGAATATATTGGAGACTTTCTAAGTGGAAGATTATCTCACTTCCATTGTTGATTTATGGAAGTGCCAAGTTTGAAGTAACATTCACTTAAGCTTCAATAAATCACTTCAATGGAGATTATAGGTATATCTATGCTTATTTATCTTATGTATAGCTAGATCTCGCTCTTGGGGTTATGTGTGAATAGGGGTTAAAGTGTGTGGGGGTTGTTATTAATTATCTTCTATTTTGTAGTTCATGATTATGGGTTTTATCATTGCTATGCTAACTTCGTTGGAGTTTGATGGGTGAAATCCCCAAATACCCACATGGGTATGATGAGTGAAAGCTCAATGCTCTAGAAAACCCAAAGCCATCTTAAAAAAAAAGGGTTTTGGGTGAAGTTTAGGAATCCATATCATCCTTAAAAGAGGGATGTAGAGACCAAAGCAATGATAGATAATTGTGTGTGTAGTTTGCTAAATTTTCACTATCTTAGACATAAGGGTGAATGCAAGGTTAACTATACTATGGGTATCATCTTAGAAATAGGGATGCCTAGATTGAGGTTGTGGTTATCAATTGTTGAACACACCTATTAGGTATTCGAAAGAATTAATAGGTGAAAGTTTGGTGTTTTGTTGAAAGAGTAGCATCAAAATCTATAACCAAATCTACCCATATTTGACTTACTAAATTGATGTTGATTTCTAATACCCACATATCACTCGCTTAGTAGTGCATAATCCCAAGATCCGTGCATACCTGTTAAAACTTTAATTATTCGTAGCCCCGAATTTATACTAGAAAAAAATAAAAAGAAATATTAGTGTAGATACCTATCTCCCTCATTTTTACCTTCTTATAACATTGGTTTGGATTTAACTTGTATCTATTATTTCGAAGTAACTTGATTGCCACTCACATTGTTCCTCATGGATTTGACCCCAACTCTAAAGTTGGGTAAATATATTGACGATGACCGCCTTGCACTCAAATTGACGTGTAAGTTGAGTGGTATCATCTGAAACACCTTTTTAAAACCCTTCCTGAGGGATATGCTGGGGAGGAGATATTATAACACCTTATAAAATCCTTTCTGGGGGATGTGTCGAAAAGTAGATATGAGATATGTGGATTGTGTATAGATTGACGAATCCCACATGGGTCCTATATCAGGAAGTTTTAGCTTCGTAGGTGTATATGGGGATTGTGCAATGATCCCGGAGGATGTGCGATAACCTAGTGCATCATCATTATCATCATATACATTGCACTTACTTTATTGTGTTTATATTGTGTTGTATTATACTGCCGTATTGACTTGCCATCTATATAATTGTCTTATCTTCTTTTACTTGTATTTGATGATCTTGTATATGCATGTTCCCCTTGTTCTACTTATATGTGATATAATGCATACTCGTGTTCTATCTTGGTGTATATGTGATATATTAGAACTGTTAGTGCAAGCGGTGTGGGCTACCACTGTGGGAAATTTTTTTTTTACAGATGACGTGTCCTTAGTATATATTTTGTATGCTTTATTTACTACTTTGCTCTGTTGGCCTATGATACCTACTGAGTACAAGTGGACCGCACCCATGCCTACTGCGCCCTTTCGGTGCAGGTCCTACCTCGAATGCACCTCAGCTTGCTTGACTTGGGCGGTTGTTTGAGCTTCCAAGGTAGCGGTAGGACATTCATGTATCCGGAGTTCACCTCTATATTTCTATAGTAATTACATCTTTATTAGTATTCAGAGACAAATATTATTCCCTTGTGGTTATTTTTCTGATGTATTTGACTCCTGGATTGTATTAGTAGTTCTTACACTATTGACACTTGGTTTTGGGCATGGTTGGTATTTTGTATAAGTTCTTTCCGCATTGTTATGATTACTTATATGGTTAGGCTTCGTTCTAGAAGCCTTACCTTGGGATATTTTATTTTTTTTCTCTTTTTGTATCGGTTTGGGTGATAGGCTTACTTATCAAGGTTCGCCACAACAAGTGTCATCATGACCTTCATTTTTGGATCATGACACTGGACCTACAAGAACCTTAGGCAAACCCTAATTTATCTTTTAAAAAAGTGCTACTGATTCTACTAAATGAAATGAATTTATAGCATCTTGCATGGTGAAGAAGGGGAAAAGTAAGTTAGTTTGTTAATATCTCTGCATTTTCAAATTTTCTTTGCAGAGTATCTACCTCAAATTGAATGTCCAACAGTGAAAGTTATAAATACGAGATAGAACGAAATTAGAAAAGAAAAATCAAAACTCACTAGAAAATAATCCAATTGAGAGACTGGCTGAAGAAAAACGACAGAAAAAGAACAACAGGATAAGTTGTTCCAGTCGTAAGAGCATTTCATCTCCAACCAAAAGGTTTGGAGTTTGGATAAAGAAAAAGTAGGATGAATCATTGTTGTCTGAGGGGGGGAGGGTAGGTTTGGGAATCTACGGTTTACCAAGTAAAAAAGAAAAAGAAAAATCAGTTGTGCAACAACTCTATAGCGCTCATATAATCAATTTTTTCAGACTCAGTTAGACATCAAGCAGTTGACAACATCTTCCAAACACATGAACTATTGTATCATAACGATATACCTTCAATGCAAAAATTTATTTGCTATTGTAAGAGCAGTTGATGATGCTATGGATGCTGTCATTTTGAAGAATTGGAAATTTATTAGCTAAAAATGGTTTCACAAATATTCAAAGTCCAGCTGAAAATAATGGACTTATTACTATTCACATATATGTATATTTTTCAAAAATATTAACTTTCATGAGTACACACACAACAATTTAAAGGTCGATATCTAGATTTCACATCATCACCAACTATTACCTTCTTATTGTGCCCGTTAAAGAAAAATCTTCTTCATGCTTCATGATTTCACAAATTAAATAATTTAATTGAAATTGTAGGGAAAATAATGCTAGTCCCAAGCATTACATTTATGGCTTAGGTGCATGCATATAAAGAGAGGCATAATTTTTTTTACAAATGGTCATTCAAATGAGAAATTATCAAGTAATTGATGTCTTGCAAACTAATAATAAATTTGACTTTTTTTAGTTATATGATCCTTCAACTGTGGCCTATTAATAGCCCTCATTATCAAACATCCACGGGCCAAGCCTTCTTTCATCGTGAGTGGCCCTATGATATCAATATTGTCCCATTATTTTTACTACCTCTAAAAGTATTGCATAAAAATCGCTTAATCCAAGACAACTTTTCTAGATCAGCAATAACACCATTTTTCTTACTGATAACTTGTAATATAGCTTTTGCTTGGGTGTTATAATTTCATGTTTCAAGAATCACCATATCACATCTAAGATGATGAGGGCAACACTTACTTTAAATAGTATACTTGGTCTATACCTTTCACTTAACTCAACTAAAATGTGACTCATTTCTATAGCCAATCGATCTTCTCATACAAGGGACAAAACAACAATCTGGATCCAAGAAAAATAAATTACTCACAATAGATCAAATAAGAAGTTTTTAAATTGCACAAGGTAATAACTCACCTCCATGATGATGTTGAAGATTGATTCGTACGTAATTTTTTCTCGTCTTTCACAACTCAATTTACAATAGGAAAGTACCTCTCAAATTATTGAACGGTAGTACTATGTTGAAGACCACCTGTTAAAAAAAAGATCTATTCCTAAAATATAGTTGATTTAGGAAAATTATCAAATACTTGAGGTGATTATTATGCAGATTGGATATAATTACCTATATGCATGGAAAATCAAACAAAAAACTACTCATGGTACAGAGAAACAACCAGATACCCACAAATTTCACTATAAGAATCGGGTGTAGTGGAAACAATAAAAACAAAGAAAAACTCATCATAATTGAATGAAACAAAAGTACACCCGAGCGACATTTTAAACCTGAAATTGAGAAATTTTTTAAAAGTACCCAAAAGGCAAGGAATGAAAATTGAAGATGAATGAAAAATGAATATGAATTGGGCAAAAATGTAAATTGTTATGAAGATGAAGAGAACCATAATAGTTTAGTGAATCGAGAGTGTGGCACTCTAGATTTTCAGATGGATGTTTCTAGAATGACCAGAAAAGTTATTTTAATCGAGTAAAATGATTCATGAATTTTAAAGAGTGAAAGATGAGTGAGAGTCGGTGATTGAAATGATGATTCTTATGAAATAGTGGAATTCTCTTACCATTGGGCAAAATAACTATTTTGCCCTTGATTGTCCAACACTCATCTTTCTATATAGTAGAAATATATAAAATAAATATAAAAAAAATATAATAATAAAAGTATCCTTGATGTATTATTTGAAAAACTCCTCTTGAATTTTGAAAGCTAATGGAAATGGATTGGAAATCAAGTATCCGACAAATTTATTATTTAACCTTGTATAGCTTAATTACAATTTTGTCATTGGTCGTCCTCTAACTCATCTTTCTTTTATTTCTAGTAAAACATTTATAGACTGATTTAATGATATTTTTTGTAAAATATTTGATAATGAACAAAAAATATATATTTAAATAGGTTAACAACTTAAATTTAACTCATCAATTTCATGCGTGATAGAAATTTTTGGGCAAAAAACTAAAATATTAGAAGTTTGGAGTATTAAAATTTTTCATGGAGTTAAAATTTTCACTTAGAAAGTTTAAAATATAAGAAAATAAATATATGAAGAAAAAAATTCAACATTTACCACAGAAAAATAAAAAATAATTTTAGTTCTATATAAACAATTTAATATTCCGTGAAAGAAGATTCTACTAAAAAATTTAAATTTTTAAATAGTCCATAAGTGAATACACAAATTGTGTGTTTTAAGCCTTATATGAATATTACGTGTGTAATTATTTTTTTCATTTCTAGTAAAATATTTATAGACTGATTTACTAATTTTTTTTTGTAAAATTATTTGATAATGAACAAGAAATTATATATTTAAATAGGTTAGCAACTTAAATTTTAACCCATCAAGTTCATGCATGATAGTATTTTTTGGAAAAAAAAAATTAAAATATTAGAAGCTTGGAGTACTGAAAATTTTGATGGATTCAGAATTTTCACTTAGAAAGTTTAAAATATATGAAGATAAATATATGAAGAAAAAAAATTCAACATTTATCACGTAAAAATTAAAAATAATTTTAGTTCTATATAAATACTTTAATATTTCGTGAAAGGAGTTTTAGATTATACATTGAAATTTATTTAAAATATTACTTCATAAATAATGTGGTTGAATAAGTTGGGACTTGGAAGTAAAAATGTTGTTAGCCACTTAATGAGTCTATTGAGAAAATGTAGACACGTAAGCTAGAAAAAAAATGACAAATAAAATTCTTTATTGATATGACTATTGACTAATGATTGTGCCATTTAGATGTGAAATGATATTTATGCCCTTGGTTGTTCTCCAACTCACGTGTAATATATAACTAGATAATGAAGGGCCCGTTTACGGTACAATTTTAAATATATTTATAGCTATTTTATTAGTTTTTCAAAAATAAAATGATCATTAATATTTTTGAATAAACAAAATAGAAAATGTAAGTAGAAATCACACTATATAATAAAATATAACTTATTAGTTTTACAAAATCAAATAATTTCTTATAACTTATTTAAGGTTTCATAATTAACATTAAAATATCATATACTCTAATACTTATTTTAATATCAGGTCAAACACATTCTCTTAGATTAAACAACTAATTATGATATTTTTATTTTTCTAATTTATTTAAAAATTATACAAGGCAATAGATTAAAATTATTATCTATATATTAATATTTTATATAGAATCATACGAAGCAATAAAGGATACTAATCTATACACAAATTGATTTTAAATACATTGACATTTGTTTTACTGGTATTTAATAAATGAAAATAAAGGACCTACTGGATGAACATTTTAATGAATTATTATGTTAAATGATTACCTTTATATCTTGTCTTATATATGTTAAAAATAGGAGATCGATTTAATATAGTAAGCAAGAACTTTTTTTTAAGTGATCTGTCTACCTAAATTGAAAAGTTACTACCTCAAATAAAGAGAATCAAAAGAATTAACAAATGGAAACATGATATATATTATAGTAATTTAACATGAAATAGTTAATATTACATTTTAAATAAGATGCTTAAAATAATTTTAATAGGTACTGAGTAAATAATTATGTTTTCATAAATTATATGTTGTGCAAATCTTTGTAATATGTATCATGTGAAGTTTTAAAACTATAGAGGAATCCCTTATTGTGTCTGACAGATAAACACTTATCCAATATTTATGAGTATTTTTGTTATTTTACTATAATATAGTAATAGTTACTTTATGCAGTTAAATGTGTGGCTAAAATTAATTTCACATTTTTATCTTTTATGAAACAGATGTGAGTATTTACACATAATCCTATAGACTACATTTTCCTTTATTTCAATTAATAACATTTTAATTAGACAGTGAATTTAAGATATATGAAAAAACTAAGCAAAATTTCAAATTATCTTTAAAATAAATAAATCTTTAATAGAAGAGTATACCTTTGTGACTTTTTAACAAATTAATAAAATTCAACATGACTAAAATATTAATAATGTTATAAAGTACTAATCAAATAAAAAATGTTAATTCCTTTTTAGAACTGATTAAAAATAAAAATATATTATTTGAACTGAAACATAGAATGTATAATTGATAAAAAAAATAATTATCATCACGTAATATATATTTCACGTTTTTAAGTTTGTTCGGATTGTAAACACATTCAAGTATATCCAAATAGATGTACCGCAATATTCTAGAATTGAATTTGTAAATCAAATTTTTAATCGTCTAAATTATATTATCTAAATTATTTGAATCGGTTTAAAAAATTAAGTTGATATAATTTGTGCACAAGCTCGATCTCAAATCATACGAATATTTTATACATTTTTGTTTAGAATTAAATTTTATATTCTTTTATGAAAGTTTTATAATTATACGATAACATAGTTACATTTTTTTCTCTAAATATTTCTATTCTAATAGAATAAAAGTGTAAATTTCACATCCCAAAAAAAGAATTGAAATTTAGATAATATCTCATTAAAATAGATTAATTATTAATATACAAAACATACTTTTTGAAAAATTATGATTGAAAAAATATGGGGTTCACCTTAAATGTCACATCAGTAGGGCACACTTGGCATTTTGAAAAAGATGTTTAGCTATTTTGTCATTTTGAAATTTATGGCCAACTTTTAAGACTATATAATAGAAACAAATATTCTAGAGTATTTATGAAATGACAATTTTATCCTTGATCGTCCTCCAACTCACTCTTCTATATATAAAATAATAAATATATATAATATATTTTATGAAGCATATATGAGTATTTGCACATACTCCTATAAACTATGTCTCCCTTATTTCAATTTATAACATTTTGATTAGACATTGAATTTAAGATATATGAAAAAAAGTCGCAATGTTTTAAATTATCTTTCAAATAAATAAACCTTCAACTATGATTTCTCTTTAAATTTAATATTATTTTATCATTTGATTTAAGTATATTGGTGGGAGTACACTGGGTATGTTGTTGTTGTATTTGATTTAAGTATATTATTTAAGTTTACATTTAATAAATAGGTTATCACATAAATTCTCATATATCATTATAAAGTATGAACAAAACTAGCTACTTAAATTATTTTTTAAGGTTTAACGATTATATTTTAAAATTATTTTAGATATCATAAAACTTTAACTTGAAATTATTTTTGAATGATGGGAACTATGGATATATGAATGTCTTATAGATGTTTGTTACTCTCTCAATTTCAAAAATAAAGACCTATTTTTTGTTTTAATTTAGTTTAAAAAGAATAATTTTTTTTGACAATACTTTAATTTCAACTTTTCACGTGTACAAGATAAAGAGCAGTTTGATACATTTGACATAATTATTCATATGTTAATTTTCTTAATGAAACAATCTATACTATTAAATCAATGACAGAATTATTCATATGTTAATTTTTTCAATAAAAAATATACAACCTTAAATTATAGAATATGAGTAAATTAAATTAAATAATTTATTTGTTTAGGGAGACAATAGATTTATTTTTATTCATATAAATATATCATATGTTAATTTTCACAATGAAGCAATCAAGATTTAAGATGGTAAATTCTAAGATAATCTATTAATAGTTGAAAATTTACTCATAAAAATTGAATACCGAAAATAGATATTAAATGAGTTTAGGTAATATAAATTGATAGTATAAAGAAATGTTATAGTATTAAGGTTTATTTATCATTGGAGTGTATAATTTATGCTATACTTTTAAAATTGCCTTTCAATATCTGAAAGTTTTTTTATTTGAAATTGAGTATTTTTTTGTTTCAATTTATTTGTTTGATTTTGATTTGACACGAAGTTTAAGAAAGTAAAAAGTAATTTTTAATCTTATGTCTTAAATTAATAACACGTAGAATGTGTCAAAATATATTTTAATCTTGTGGTGTTAAACATGACATGTGAAAAGTTATAATTCAATAGTTAAAAAAAAAGGCCATTTTTTGAAAAAAATTTAAATAAAAAAAGTAAGATAAATAAATTGAATATGTGGACTATCATTTAAATATTTATAAATTTTGTTATTATTTTATTTCAATAATTATTTTGTAGAGTAATTAAATATGCAAATTTCTATTTTTAAGTGGATATTTCAATTAAAAAAACTAATTCACCCAAAAAGGAATATATATATATATATATATATATATATATAAATATAAAGACCAATTATTAATGAATAGTGACAAAAACAATTTTTAATAAGAGTTGAGGGAAGATGTGGGTCCATGTGAGATATTATACCATTTGGGATGTGATTGACATTTAGGAAAAATAGCTTGGCTTTTTTGTCATTAAAAATTTGTGGCCAAACTTTGAAGCCTAAAACATAAGTAAGCAAGGTAGAACTTTATTTTGAAATGACAATTATACCTTTGGTCGTCCTCCAACTCACTCTTCTATATAGTAGAAAAATAAAAGTATCCTTTGTCACACCCCTTTTCCGCTCGATGGACCGAGTCGAAGGGTTTTTCCACTTAAAGTGACGGTATTGAATAGAGATTATTTTATTTACAGAGTCGCCACTTGGAATTGAGTTATGGTGTTCCAAGTCACTTTATTGAATCCCTAATCAAAAGGAAATGACTCTTTGTTGGTCTGCGAAAATAGAAGACTGGGTAAGGAATTTTGTTGACTGAGGAGAAGGTGTGAGGCACCCCTCGAGTCCCGTGGTTCTAGCACGGTCGCTTTTATTGACTTATCTTGACTTAAACTATTTTGGATAAATTGTGTTGGGACCTAGGTTTGCTTATTTTTAATGTGTTAAAATTATTTAAAACTCTTTTATTAAATTAGTGAAAAATTAATTTTTAGAAAAATATTTGTCAAAGTGCATTATTGCATCCTTGAAATTTTAAATGTCTCGAAAAGATGTGTACGCCGCATTCTTAATTGAGACAAAAATTTTATTATTTACACTTACCTAACGTTTGAAGTTTTTTGACATTTATTTATTCAAAGCGTTACCTAACTTAGAATAATAAACTATAGTAAAATTTATTTGAGACTATTAATTAATTTATAAAAAATAATTATTATGATTCATTAATAACATCTAATAAATAACATAAATAAAATAAAATGAATAAAGAAATATAATATGTATACAGTAACCCATATGAATATTATATATATATATATATATATATATATATATATATATATATAGTAACTTATATTTTTAAAACAAAAATTTCATTTTAAAGAAGTGCACATTTATTGAAATTTAACATTAGAGTTTCAATGAAACTTGGCAGCGGCGTCCGGGTTCGGTTTCATCGGTGACGGTGATGCGGTGGAAGATATGAGGAGGGGAATAACGGAATGGGAAGAGGAAGAAAGGATTGGTTACCAGCGGATTTCACCGGTGATGTTGATGACGGAAGGCTGCGGGGAAGGGAGTCATTGGTTGAGCGACGGAAAAGGGAGAAGGAAGAGGGCCGACGGATATTTTTTCGGTGGGAAAAAGCGACAGCGATTAATCGAGTATTTTTTCGATAGATATTTGATAGAACCGATCATATAGGTAGGATTTTGGTGATTTAATGATGGTGAATGACTAATTTCGGTGAGGGACTCTTGCCAGAAAACTCAAAATCCATCTGGTTTACCCTCTTTATTCACTGATTCCTTCTTCTTCATTTTTTTTTTTTTTAAAATCCTTCATTCATAATTAATTTTTTTTATCCAATGAGTAATGATTTATGTATATTTCTTAATGAAATGAAATTTTTGAAGAATTGAATATATTTTCCATGTTCATCGTACGAATATGCATAAAAGTGTACAAAAATGAAATATGGACAATTGTGTATATGGCTATATAAGATTTTATTCAATTTTTACTATGCACAAATGTCAGATTAGATATTTTAATGCATACTAATAATTTTCTTTTCATGTTTTTAACAATATGCATAATACATGATTAAAAGATTATATATGTTGAATTAAATAATCACATGCAAACAAATAAACAAATAAAAACTGCAACAAACTCACATAATATTTTTGTTTTTTAATAAAATTTATACAATTAACAATAAAATTAAAGAAAAACCTGTTGATGAACTAAAGATTCGAATGTTGTCGCCAGAAAAATCAAACGTAGAACTCGAACCCAACTTCACCCTCGTTTAGTTGGTGTTTTGACTTATTTTCACTTTTTGTTTTTCTTTTCTCTAATAATTTTTAACTCTCTGATTTTGTCTCTGTTTTTTTTTACAGTGTCAAATTCCCATTTTTTTTTTGTTTGATGTTGTGGATAATGAATTTCCCCTCTCCTCTGTTCAGTGTAAACATTCTTAAATATAGTAATTTGAAAAAAGGGGGGAACAGTTATTTTTTAGGGGGAGTAGTTTTAGTTACAGATAAGGGGAGGGTGATTTAAAATTTAAAATTAATTTATTTTTATTTATTTTAATAAAAGATAATACTAATAATGAACCAATCAATAAATAATATAATAAATATAAATAAACAAATAATTAATTAATTTTATATTTAACAAAAACAAAATAACTATTTATAAACAGACAAAACAAATATAATAAAATCATATTAAAGCTATTAATTTATTTATTAAAATTTATAAAAGAAAACATGTATTTTTAATTTTTCTATTATATTTAAAATTAAAATATATATGTGATTAAATATAAATATAAATATTTAATATTGATAGACAAGTTAAAATTTAGAGAGGATAAAAAACATCACGTGTCTACATTTTTGCCCCTCTTTGTGTGAAATCTCGAAGAGTTTTCATACAAAGAAGTAGACAAGATATGATTTTTTACCTTCCAATTATTTGAAACATAAAAATAAAAATAAAAATAAAAATATGATCGAGTCCTGTTTTTGGACATTCTACCTATTCCGGGTTATAAGGAAATCAGGTCACGTGTAGGTCAAAGGTAATTTGGTGAGAGAAAAAGTTAAAGTCGAGTGGGATTCCGTCGAATTTCCGGTTAACAACTTCTGCTTTTACAGTCAACTGACTACTAAAAATCAAAAATGAAAAATACAAGTAAAAATTACAATATCTAGAATCTTGATTCAAGCCTTCGCGACTTGAATTTGAAAATTCACCTTATTCTTCAGGCGGGCTCCTGAACTTTCTTTTTCTTCACCCTGTTCTTCAGGCGGATTCCTGGACTTACAACTTCTTCACTCTGTTCTTCAGGCGGGCTCTTGGACTTGCTACTTCTTCACCCTATTCTTCAGGCGGGCTCCTGAACTTCCTTTTTCTTCACCCTATTCTTCAGGCGAGCTCCTGGACTTACAACTTCTTCATCCTGTTCTTCAGGCGGGCTCCTGAATTTCCAACTTCTTCACCCTGTTCTTCAGGCGGGCTCCTAGACTCAAAGTAAATAGTGAAACAGAAAAATAACATCCCATTCTTCAGGAGGGTCTTGGATATAAAATAAATTTTCATTCTTCAAGAGGGTCCTGAGCATAAAAATAAATTTCCATTCTTCAGGAGGGTCCTGAACATAAAATAAATTCCCATTCTTCAGGAGGGTCCTGTCCGAGATCCAGCATCGGATATTGTAACCATGCTTCTTGCATTGAGAGAAGTGTGAAATCGCATCCTTTATATGAAAACAATTATTTCATCTCTGTTTCAAACAAAGAAAAATTGTAAGTTTTAAAACATGTTGTGGTTGGTTTGTGGCATTTGGCTTTTGAAGTGGTGGCGCTCGCACTTGCCATGCTCAACTCTTTTCCAATCTATGATAATATTCATTAAATTGTCATACTTCTGACTCAGAATTCTGACTACTAAGATCCTCAACTCAAATCATATTTCTGTTGTATGATGCTTCTGAGTTTAGTTTCTAATACATCCCTTAGATTTTCACGAGTTTAAAATGGTCAAATCACAATCATCTTGAGTACCTTACTTTTACTTTGAAACGTTATCTCTGTGCATCGATCCTTTGTCTTGCTTTGTACCCTTAAAGGAGTTGGTAGCAAGTTTGGAGTCCTTTCTCACTCGACCTGACGTAAATTTGACTCAAAAGACAACAAAAGTTTTTTGTTTGATGACAAGGACACAAAAAAATCAAAAATTAAAATAAAACAAAAAGAAAAAGACAATAGGCATCTCTTTTTCAAAACAAAGAGAAAACTTATCTCAATGTGGAAACTGATTCTGATGATTATGACATGCATTTTGAATCAAACAACCAGATCTACCCACACCAATCATTACAACTTTTGTCCACTTATTGAGCTTGAAATTAAGTCAATCTTGAACTTGTTCCTTCTTGATAACAACCTTTCTTCAGCTAATGGCAGCTCAATGGATTTTTGCCAATGAGACTATCTCCTTTTCATTTCTATCTCAGCTCACAATCGTCTTATAGTGCCTGAAAGGGTTTTCACTAATAAGACTCTCTCATTTTTATTTTTCATTATTTTTTTTTAAATAAACACCTAAAATATGAAATATCATGCACTCATAACATGTTTAGCCTCGATATTCTCAAAGATTGATTCGAAGGTCTTTCATTGGTTGTAACTTGGCTTTCGGATAGGGTTAGAAAGAAAGGTCGACATGAGGCTCAAAATTTACACAATATTGGGTAAAACATTCAACTTTTGGAATCGATTCTTTTAAGAAAATAAACTTTTACCCCAGTTTTCTTTCATTCTGGGTAATTTGAATTTTCTTTTGGTTAGACCGAACCCCGAAGTAGCGCTGCCTACGTATCTTGTCATAGCAAGAATCAGGTCAAACTTAGTTCTTGCAACACCATTCTTTTGCTTGATTTTGAATTTTTTATTGATTTCTTCTTCTTCTTCTTTTTTTTTTTTCAACTTTTTTTTTTCATTTTTCTGACTTTAATTTGATTCCAAAAGAGGGGTACGAAGAAAAATTAAAGCTCAAAGGGGTAAGCAAAGGTTGATATATTATTCGTATAGTAGAACAAAATGCCTTCATTATTTCAATCTTTAAAAATGTAAGTACAAACATACATAACATAATTGTACATGAATATCATACATAATATCTTTTAACTGCATCAGCATTGATCGGTATTCCTTCCATTTTTCCTTCTACATCAGTCAGATATAACGCGCCATTAGGTAATACTTTCTTCACCATGAATGGTCTATGTCAATTAGGAGAAAATTTGCCTTTGGCTTCAATCTGATGGGGTAGGATGTGTCTTAGTACTAACTGACCAACTTCAAAATATCTGTGAGACACCTTTTTGTTATATGCTCGTGTTATTCTCTTCTGATACAGTTGTCCATGACATACCGATGTTAATATTTTCTCAACAATCAAGCATAATTGCTCCAAATAAGCCTTGACCCATTGGTCATCACCAATTTCAGCTTCCACAACTACTCGAAGAGATGAACTCTCAATCTCTGCAGGTATAATTGCTTCAGTTCCATATACTAACATGTAAAGAGTTGCACCAATTGAAGTCCGAACTGTAGTACGATAACCTAACAAAGCAAAAGGTAACTTTTTATGCCATTGTCGGGAACCCTGCACCATCTTGCGAAGTATTCTCTTTAAGTTCTTATTAGCAGCTTCTACAACTCCATTCTCCTTTGGATGATAAGGAGTTGAATTTCGATGCATAATCTTAAATTGCTGGTACACTTCTTACATCAGATGGCTATTGAGATTCGCAGCATTATCTGTGACTATTATCTTTGGAATGCCGGACTGATAAATGATGTTGGAGTGAATAAAATCAACCATCGCTTTCTTGGTTACTGACTTAAAATTCATTTCTTCTACCCACTTCGTGAAATAATCAATAGCTACCAAGATGAACCTATGTCCATTCGAAGCTTTTGGTTCAATTGGTCCAATCACATCAATTCCCCAAGCCACAAAAGGCCATGGAGCAGTCATTATATGTAACTCAGATGGAGGGGAATGTATCAAGTCTCCATGTACCTGGCATTCATGACATTTATGAACGAAATTGATAGAATCTCGCTTCATGGTGAGCCAATAATAACCTTCTCGGAGTATTTTCTTTGACAAAACATACCCACTCATGTGTGATCCACAAATTTCAGAATGTACTTCAGTCATGATTCTTGAAGCTTCTTTAACATCTACACACCTCAGAAGTCCCAAATCAGGAGTCCTCTTATACAAGATTCCTCCACTTAGGAAAAATCCACTTGACAAACGTCGAATGGTTCTCTTTTGATTACCATCGGCATGTATAGGATATTTTTTAGTCTGAATATATTCTTTGATATCATGGAACCACGGCTTCCCATCAAGTTCTTTCACAACCACATTGCAATATGCATGTTGATCATGAATCTGTATATGCAAAGGGTCAATATAAGTTTTGTTGGGATGTTGAAGCATCAAAGATAAGGTTGCTAACACATCAGCAATCTTATTATGAGCTTTGGGAATGCGTTTGAACTTCACTGATACAAATTGTTGACAAGATCTTGCAAAAACCCTCTATATGGTAGGAGTTTCGAATCACGAGTGTCCCAATCTCCTTGGATTTGGTGAACTAATAAATCTAAATCTCCTAATACCAAAAGTTCTTGCCATCTTTTGGGTACTCCGTCATGTTGGGACTTCACCCCCGACTCCCTGTTCCCATAGATGTCTAAGTAATTACTAAGTAAAAGATTTGTAAAGATTGTTGAAAATAGTCTTAAATTTTAGAAAATAGTTTCTAAAGCTTCTATAAAAACTTTAGAAAATCTCTACCAGTTATGTCATGTACTAGCTCAACGAACGTCTGCCTCTTGGTTTTGACTTTATCTGACAGAGGATTTCCAAACCTCATCATCATTGTTAGAGGGTTCTTCAAATAGTTTTGTCATATCTAGAAATTGAGTCTACCTAGACTTTGTCACAACTGGTGGCTTCAAAAGCTTGGTTTTAACCTCTGGTGCTGGGGAATTTGAAATATATTCCAGTATTTGGTGGAAATTTTGAGGCCTCCCTCAAAATTTTTGCCCCAGTTTAGAGTAGTCTGAGATGATATCATCTCGAGTAGATCTGAAGTCTTTATTGATCTTCATTCTCTTTGTTGGATGTTGATCTTCTCTTGTGAATTTTTGAGATTCCTTCTTGAAAATTCTGCCCCAGTTTCCATTTTCTGGGGTTATATGACCGAGCCGTTGGGGCATCTACGTATCCCGTTGAAGTAGGAATTAGGTCAAACATAGTTCAAGACTACGCTAGGGATATATAGAAAAGTCTAATGGGTTGATCGAAGCCGACATAGGCCACTTACGTATCTCATTCTTGAGAATTCAAGTCATCACGTAGTTCATACATAAAGGGAAGGGAAAAGTCTAAGGGGTTGACCGAAGCTGACATAGGCCGCCTACGTATCCCTTTCTCGTGAATTCAGGTCAAATATAGTTCGTACATAAAAAGAAGGGACAAATTATCCTAAGGGGTTGACCGAAGCTGACATAGGCCGCCTACGTATCCCTTTCTTGGGAATTTAGGTCAAACGTAGTTCATACATAAACTCATAATGGCCCTAAAAATACTCTTATCCATCTTACTAGGATATAAATAATTACTTCTATGGATGACATGACGTTTGCATTGCATTTTTCTTGATAGAACAAAGGATCAAATGTCCAATGGAGTCATCGCCTTCCTAGTTAACCTCCTCGGTTTTCTCTAGAGTAGGCTTCTTTGATTCTCAAACTCTTTGACTCTTCTGTTGACTGTTCTATGGCTTTTATTATTTTGCTTCTTGACATGACATGATAATGGCAGGTTTTAAGTTACTGTTATACGACGGGCGATGAGTCATGAGTGGAGTGGAGGTCCAATGTAACAATGTTTTCTCCAATTAATCTTCCATGATCCCGTTTTTCTTGGAAAATATTTCCCTCATATTTTCCCTTATTGTATCCCCGAGACTATCACTTACAGGGTTGAAAAATGATTGGTAGAGTCCAGTTTTACTACTAGTCATTTTCTTTTTATATAACAAAGCTATAGTCAAGAAAGGGATCTCTTATTCATTTTGATCTGGTGAAGTAGGGTCATTTTGTGCCAACACAGAGTAGTTTCTATTACCTGCAAAGTAAAACAACTTAAACTCTGACGTGTTAGATTATGTTAGTAATAAGTAAAGTAAGATGATAAGGTAGGAAGTAAACACATAGAGTTGTTTCTTATCTCATGCGAATTGATCCATGAAGTAATGATGACTCGAGGATTTCAATGAACAGGATTTTGCTCAATGATATCGATAGGTGGAATTTCTTAGGAAGGTTCAACTCTTCTTCGTCCTTCAAGAAAGTGGAGAACAACAGAGCTTTTGGAGATAGGGCTGAGCTGAAAGGCTGCCTATATATCTCACGGAAGAGAAATCAGGCCCTACATAGTTTGAACTATAATGACATTTTCTGATTCTAAAGTTAACTTTCCTAAAATGGTAGCGATCATTTTGGAAGTTCTAAGAATGACTACGGACTTTTCTGAGAAACTTGGGAGACTTGGAGTACTTTTGGTTGGAATTTTGTATAGTAGGGTATATTTCTGCCTAGAGATGCTCTGTGGAAAATGTTATTGGATCCACTCGCCTTTGATTCGAATCAACATAACACGTATAAGTACAGAAATAGTTATATTACAAAAGCATATTATAATAAACGTCATCCTAATTGGGTGACCCTTTTTTAGCCAAGGGTTTAGGCTTAACGAATTTTGAAGAAAATATACGTCTTTTTAAAGACAATCCATTATCCCCAAAACCCTTCATAGGTATACAAAAATGACACAAAGGCCTACAAAAATTGCACAAAAGGGGTACAATCTTAAGGGAAAGGGAAAATAACATGAGAAAAAGAATAATATCCCGCGCAGGGGATAGAAAATACTAGTTCCTCAATGCTCTTCTATCGGCCTTCGCCCTCTTAGATTTGTCATTAGCAACACACGTTGATGATCAAGCGAATTTCGTATAGCTGTTCCTTAGATGCAACCGCCCAAATCGATCGATTTCTTTCTTGACTTGCTTCGATTCTTCTTACAAAAGTAAGCAAATCAAGCTTATTCCCGACCCCCAAAGGATAATGGATTGAATTATACAGGCATATATTTTTTTCAACACATAAATATGGATCATCTATAATTGACTCGGGGTCAATAGACGCAGGGTAGGTTTTCTAATGGGCCTAATACCCCGCTTGAGTATTGGGTCGTCATAGGCTCATGTCTAAAATAGGGTTTTGGTTTCATTCTATCCTAGGTGTCTAGAGTGGGTTTCAACACTGGTTATCAAGAGGACAACTTGAGTTTGAAAATACGAACAGCCATCAGAAGACTCACGTACTAATAAACCGTTCGTATTTCCAATATATTTTTGGAATTGAACAGGGGTCGGGACATCCACGAAACCCCAAAACAGTTTAAATAATGCAGGAATATGTCATGAGATGCGATAGTTAAGCTTTACAGAATGAAACACATAAACAGTTAATCAAAATAAGAAATCAAACATTTGATTAGAACCTAGTTACAAATCCCCAGCAGAGTCACCATTTCTGTTTTGCGAAAATTTTGACTTTTGAAGAGAGTCGCCACTTAATTTTGAAAAGGAATTAAGAAACCTTTAGAGAGTTACTTAAAAAGATTCAAAATAGAAAAATCATTTAAGTTTTGAAGATTCTGAGTAAGCGGTTCCTATTAACGTTTTAGGAAGGTGTTAGGCACCTAAAACGTTTGCTAACTTGCGGTTATCCGGACTGTTTGAAAATCGTCTTTGATTAACCTTGAAAAAAGTTGATTTTTGAAAAGAAAGCGATTTTAGAAATATTTTGGTGTTTATGCAAAACCGATTTTTTAGCGACTTGACTAAGGATTTAACTCGGATCGCAAAGAAGCATGTAAACAAGCATAAAAAAAGGGGAAAGGGAGAAAGGAAGTGATTTAGACCATTGGTCCCAAATCAATGAGACCTGTCCTGGTCTAATTGGGCTTTCGACCCATTTCAACTGTCCTAATCTAATTTTTGAGCCTTTGGCTCGAATTTTACTCCACCTGTATTAAATTTACAACTTTGGCTTTGAGGCCCGAATGAATAAATAAATAAGTAACTAACTAAATAAATAAAATTATAAATAAATAAATAACAACAACAACGGATAAACAAAATAGTAAGACTTTCAAGCCTCCTTCGCCGCTTCAAAGATGGGACTTTCACCCCATTTTCTTCTTTTCGACTCCTTGTTTTTGGTATGTCATGAGATCGATGTTGGTACTTTTTCTAGGAGTTGATTCGATGAGAAAAATGCAATCAGGAGTTCATGGTGAACTCAGACATAACACATTCACATGCATCCAAAAATAAAGGAGAAAAGGATTAAGACTCTGCGTTGGACTGTTTGAACTTAGTATAATTAATCATATATCATAATAAGCCGCAAATAACAATCAGAAAGCTTAAATTCATGTTCAAGGTGGTCCTATTGGTTAACAGAATACATGAGAGAATTCATTCATTATCATATTCGGTAAAAACAATGAGAAAGGGTTTTGGGGTTCAAATTTTAAGAATGCTCTGTCTATCTTTTAGAGATATCATCAACGATCATCGAAGTTACAAATAGACAGATAGAATAAAGGTTAATCTTAAAATGCGGGGTTGTACGTAAAGCATACAATACTCAAATCTAAGTTATAGCATACTGAATCCATCATAATTGTCCAATCAAGTAATACATAATTTTTCAGATTAACTCAAACGCAAGCGATAATTCTAATAGTCGCATCGAGTTTTACGTTCGCACGGGTCCATTAAGCTATGAAGAAACTTTACCTCAGCCAAAGCCTACTTCCTTTCATGTTGTAGAAGACCCCAACCAGAAAAGAAAAACAAGGAAAGCTGGAATGAACATAGAGGCAAGAACAACAAGACCCTCCAAAGGAAAACAAATAGAGGAAAGGAAGGAGGTAGCACAATCTAAAAAAAAACCATAGCCACTGAACAGAACCTTTAAACCTATCCGAGTAACAAGGAACAATCTCTATGATAATGTAAAGTCATTCAATTAGGCTAATAACCTCGAACAGATCCTCCTTTCCTTGTCTGATAGTGCAAGGATATAAGCCAAAGCTTATTAGAGATTCCTGGGATTATTATTATGGGTCTATGGCAAACTTCCAGGTCTCTTCAAAATCGTCGAATTAAAAAGACCTTGCGAGTTGCGTTAAATAAATAAAAAGAATGCATAAAACAGACAGAAGAGAACTCAAGAATAAAAACAAACCCCCGAAATTCCCCTTTTTACTCTGAAGAAAATTTTAGACTTTTGAAAGTCGCGATAGTGAAAAGAAGCCTCCAAAATTTCCCATATTTAGAACAACAAGCCTAAAAGTTGGAAATGATTATCCTTCAAATACGGTCTTACAAAACCTCAAGGGTTTTAGACCCTCCTCGAGAGAAAATATATACACAGCAATGCTTTGGACATGAAGGACATCCACGTGACCAAATCCATTCTTATGTACAGTATTCTTCAATGAAACCATAACATTCTCCACGAATTTTAAACCAACAAGAATACTGGCTTAGAATAAACCCACGACAGAAAAGAAAAATTCAAAATTCCACTAAAAAGGAACACAACTAATAGTCTAGAAAAGGGAGCCAATGGGATACAATATCCTTTATCCTCCTCCTTATCTCGATGGACTCAAACGAAATGGTTGTCGAGGGATCTTAGGATTTTCGGGCAACCTTTCATTATTGGACACATGCTTGGTCATTCTCTTTGACATTTGAAATTCAGATGAACTCACAAAGTGGTCCTGCCAATGATATTACTAACTAAACAGGAACTAACAATTCAAACAAAGACAACACTCGGCTAGCCGGTGAAGTGAAAAATCAAAATAGGAATCTCGATGGAAATCAATGAATCAAACTCACAAGCAATACCAATGCAAAATAACAGATTGGAAACTGATTAGCAAATTTTGAAATCATATAACAGGTTATGAAATCGAGATAGGCAAATAAGACTCAGACCAAAAGCTTTAACGACTAATCCGACAGTTTTACATCAAACATAATCACATGACAGACATTATCTTCAGCAAGCATGTCCTATGGTCTTACAAGACCTATACAGTAGCTAATCCTAGCATACCACATCAAAAATGAAACACTAAACGACTACAGAATGGGGAGATAAAGAAGTAATTGAAAGATAAATAAAATGGGATATTACCTTTTTCGGAGCAGCAAATTGAGATGATGAACTAGCTATGGAGAATCACGAACACCAGAACACTCCTTCACCGTCAATTTAAAACTCGAATTTAATCAATGAACTTTCAAAACAAGAACAAGATCTCTGCTAAAGACCTGATTTTTCTTCAAAAATTCTTTCTTTCTTTCGTTTTTTTTCTTTTTTGAACCAAAATTTCCTTTATTGAATTTCCTCCCCCTAGAATTCCTAACCTTCAGAATTTTCCAACCCAATTTTTGAACCCCAGGATTTCCCATTTTTCTTTTTCTCTGCTCTCAAGAGAGCTATTTATAGAGGATCCGAGAGTGGCTCCATTGGAGCTCAACTGATCAGTAAATATTGAGAATAAAGAGGTATATTCAGAATTTTCCATGGAGATATTTTCGAAATTTGAACTCAAGACAAGGTTTTACACCAACAACTCATACGGATTTTGGAGCTTTCCTCGGATAAGTCCAAATGGGTGGATCAATCAGAATTGGAGAAAATGGAATATTACCTCAAACTAATGAAAACCAGCCGCATACGTACGAAATCGTACCAATAATCCCCAAATATATGGAATTTGAATGTTGGAGAAAACACCTATCCTTGTTTCTAGAAGATTCGAGGGTTTTATTGTACGGGATCGCATGAAACGCCTGAAGAAGTTGAAAATGGAATGGGCCTGGGTCGGGTTTCGCCATTTGAGAACTGGTTTGGGTTGATTTGGTTGGGGATTTTCGCTGATTCGAGGGTTGGATCGGAGTTGACGGGATCGGGTACGATTGATGTTGTATGCTGTTACTCACACGTATTGTTGCTGATGTCGTTTTGAGAAGGAAGAGAAGTTGATAAAGGGTATTGGGCCGGGTTAGTGTTTAGAAAGTAGGTCGGTGGGTTACTGAATGTTGTTGGGCCGACTTGGTTTATTGCAAAATTAGCCAATTTTATTTAGGTTTTGGCCAAATTGAAATCAATTGGTCAATTGCATCGCAATTGTGGCCACTTGATTTTGATTATGGCCAAACCTAATAGATTGACTAAATTAAATCAAAATTCGAAGTGAATTAATACCTCATTTAACCCCGAGCTTCTTGATTTAATAAAATCAAACACATATTTATTTAGATAAACTATTTTTAAGAATAAGAATATATTTAAATCAAGACTTTAATTATTATAATTATTTTCAAAGATTATCCTTAATTAAAATTCGATATTGATGAGGATGTTCATTTAAATGACATCATTTATTCAATCTCGTACATGTAAATACAAAAATATATAATTATCACTTAAATAACAAATTTAGACCAAATACATATTTAAAAATGCATTTATTTGGAAAAAATAATTGTTGTGATTTTATTTGAAAATCGAAGAAACTCGAGATTTAACATAGTTGTGGAGGGCAAAAATTAGGTGTCAACACCCATGATATGAAATGAAGCCTTCTAGAATATGGAAGCTTACCACTTTAATCCAATCGAGCTGATCCCAAATCTGATCACTAAGCAGAAGGAATAGAATGGCCGGTTTTTTCATCACGTGGGGATACAACCGCTCGAAGATGGGTTAGCGGGTAAATGCTAGCAAGTACTCAAAATAAGGATAAAATAATGCCAACATTTAAAACCAAGTAAAGCAATCATATGCATTCATAACCATACATACATACATATATATATATATAGCCATGTTGGGAAAGGGAACTAGGTTTAGTATGCCATTAAAACCATTAACTTGGGTATGTGTAGGTTAATCATCCTAGAACCACCCACGGGATTTATGGGACCTGTGTAACCCCCTGAATGGGCCCCAATACGTATAGCCGATTGGAGATACCATATGAGTAGGGGATTCTCGAGTTCCATTTACTCTCCATGATACATATGTACAATTGTACTTAGGGGATTACCATGTACCCCTTAAGTATCATATATGATCTTCATGACTAATCCTCATGTCAGCAAACACGAGTTTCCAGTGTCTGTCCATTGGACTCATACCTTCACGGTTAGCTATCATACCTTGCCATTATTTCCCAACTAAAACCATTACCATATTACCAAACCACCATTCCATTTATTATTAACCATGGCTATAAGTAGTGGTATCATCATACCAACTATAGCTTGCAAGCAATGTCCCTAGCCAACCTTATAAAAGGGATTCTGATGTACCTATAGATTACATTATTGAATTGACTTGGATAATTCCTATGTACCCTACAAATAGTTCGTTATTAAGTTTGCTTAAGGGATTCCCTTATACCCTAAGCTTTAAATTAGACCAATCATAACCACCAATACCCCACCATTTAACCATTTCAAACCGTTTATAATGTTTAGGGTTCCATTACCAAATTATTCTATGTAATAGTTCAATGAAAGTCCAATAATTTAACCAAAAACATTCTCATAGGAATTTTATCTAACAAGTTGGGGGCATAGTGTTTCCAAGGACAAACCAAGTACCAATTAACCATTCCCATGCAACCAAATGTCCAAACCACCATTAAAATATATAAATTCATAATTAAAACATAGGAAACCATATCCAAGAATTTATAACCAAAACCCCCAAACATATATTTGAAAACCCAAAACCATACAATATTTATGTCATGAAATCAATTCATAAAACATTCTTTTAGTTAGAACTAACAATGAGGGAGGAGTTACATGCGTTAAATTAAGAAGAAGATTAGAAGAAATCACCCCTATGAGACTCAATTGACCACCTTGAGGAAACCCTAGCTTTTACTTAACCCAAGATCCTTGAGAGTTCTTGAGAGAGTTTAGAGAGTTTGATTGATTGGAAATAGGTTAATAAAGCCCCAAAAAGATATTTTAAGTCTTGGGTTCCCAAGGAGTTATAAGGGGAAATATCTAGAATACCCCAACTTAAATTGTAAAAATTTACCGCAAAATGGTACCACCACCACCCACCACTCATATCCCAAGAATAATCTCAACCCCCTACACTGACCAACCTATGACTCCTAAGCTCCACTTTTACCCAATCATAGATTGATACCCATACATCGTACCCTAGGCAGAATAGAATCACCTAGGTTAAGATATAGGATACCATACGAGTTGCATCATATGACTCACACCCCATAATACGACCCTTGTAGAGAAGTCGTACCATGGACAGTAGCTAACCAAACTATACTGATCAACATATGAGTAATGATCCCTAAACCATATCCCAATATAAGACTAATATGCCTAGTCGTATGATGTCTAAAGAGTTCAAAACTCGAGAAATTTATAAGGACCAAAACCTAGGGTGTTTCTGTTATCAAGAGGGTCAGAATAAGAATTTATCTAAGTGACCCAAGGTAAATAGATCTATGTATCCCATCCTATTAAATCATCCATGCCATCTTCTACTTTGATACCAACTAAGGGTTATTCTTAGGCACAGGGTGTTATGAGATAAGGTGCTTCTTACTTTTTTACCAAAAAGACTTATCTTGAGAGGTGATGTGTGAGCTAATGCTAATATATTTGAGGCTTTTAACTAAGAATAATTGCAAAGTTTTAAGAAATTTTTGTTTTTTTTGATTACTTTATGTTTGATTTTGCAGTAGAAGCTAAGATGCTAGAGAACCAACAAGAATGGAAGCAAATGAGCTAAAATCTGAAGTAAATAAAGGCGAAGTATGGCTGACGACATTTGTGATAAGTCGTCAGCCTTGTGATAAGCTATCATCTTCATCGTTAGCAGTAGACAGAGAATTGGCCTAAGTTGAAATCTATGATGATATTTTGAGATAGGACGTCAAGGAGCTGATAAGTTATCAAGATTGCCATCAGCCTAAGGCAGAACATGAGAGCTGAGGAAAAGACTTGATGACATTTGTGATAGGTCATCAAGGAGCTGATAGGGCATCACCGTTTATCGTCAGCATTAGGTAGCGAGTACCAAAAGTATTAAGGAAGCTGACTACATTTGTGATAAGTCATCAGCCTCCTAATAGGCTATCACAAATGGTGTTACCAAATCCGAGGAATTTTTGAATTTTATTATTTTATTTCCATAATTAGGGTGAACTATTTAAAGCCTTGTTTAGGGTTTTCTTAAGAGTTCCAGACCTTGAGTTTTGAGACACGATACTTTGATATTTTCTCTCTCTAACTTCTTAGATTGAAAAAGCAATTACTTTGAAGAGAATTTAATCATTATTTGGGGATTTCTTTTGTGATTTAATCGGAGAATCTCTAGTTTCTATTCATCTTGTGGTTAGTTTATCTTTCAAAGCATGAATTCATCTAGTTTCTCTGATTATTATGTCATGAACGGCTAAATTTCTTTAACCTGAATTATGGGATCTAGGTTTAGGTCTTGATAAGGTGCTGAGTGTTCAGGATTCTAAAGGTAGTAGGACTTCTTGATTATTATTTTGTTTTACTTATTGTCTGTTGGTTGCAAATGATAGATAACACCTTCTTTGATTTTCTTGAGAAAGAAATCTAATATAGTGGGAAGTGAATTATCAACAAGGACTTGGAAACACTAAACTCCCATTTAATAATCAGCGCTGTAACAAGGTTGGTTAACCTGAGGTAAAATCTGGGCAGTGAATAGAAATTCCCTAAGTTCGAGAGGATTAGGTAATTAAATGCTTAAGTATGTTGAAAGACATTTACGCATAACATCGATAAAGATAACTTGTTGTCCATTCTACTGTGAGAATCTTGAACCACTAGTAGCATATGCCAAGTACCAAAATCCCTAGTGAACATAATTCTATTTTTTTTCATATACTCTTGATTACTAACTGAAACTAAGGTGACCAAAAATTATTTGCTAATCTTCAAAACCCCCATTTTATATTTTCGTGCTAGTTGTTTGAATTCAATTTGTAGTTATACTTTCAAATTAGTTTAATCGCCACTCACATTGTTCCCTGTGGATTCGACCCTGACTTCAAAAGTTGGGTAAATATATTGACGACGATCGCCTTGCACTAAATTGACGTGCAAGTTGAGCGTTATCAAAAATGTCGTTGTTGTCGGGGAATAATTTGGCGTATTAAGTTAGTTTAGAATTTTAGTTTACTTTCTTGAATTCAAACTTGTAAATATTTGTTTCATTTATTTATTTATTTTTTTATTTTTATTTTTCTCATACCTTTCTTGAGATGTCAGCCTGGATTGATGGATTTTTGAGTGATGACGATTGTTGTGGCGATTTTTGTTATTATTGTGGGGGACCATATTTTGAGGCTTGCTATCCAGATTTACCTAGAAGTGCATGGATGGGACCTTCACAATATGATGGGGATACTGTCCTACTTCCTGTAACTTGATGTTTGGCTTCTGGTCAAAGTGATCATACTAAAGATATGTGTGCTGTCACGATTCAAGAGAACAAATTGATAAAACAAATCTTAGAGAATCAAGAATAGCTATGGGCAAATCTAAAAGAGTTACCACTCCCACCATGTTTGCAGTGGCTAAAAGAAGAAGAATATGAGGGGGACATTAGCCAATTTGAGGAGAAAACTCAAGAATCACAACCACTCAATTGTCATCTTAATCTTAAGACTGACATTGAGAAGGTGAATAAAAGTTAGTGTGTAGTAGATAGTGAAAATTTTGAAGTATAATTAGTTGGGCCTCACTCAAAGTATTTTTCCACATTATGATTAGATGATATCTTGTTTGTGGAATCATCTAAAATAGTGGAAGAGTGTGAACATGAGGAAAAATAATCCCATATTCTTTATTTTACACTTGATAAGCAACATAAAAACACACCTCACTTTAAGGTCGAGTGGTTTACCATGCTCAATCCATTACTCGACTTCTTAATTTTTATACTACCCCCTATGATTGAGACAAAAATATGGACTCTAAGTTGGGGGTGAAATTCAAATAGTCTAAGTGGAGGGATAAAGTATGAAGCACTTTTAAGGTATCTTGATGAATTCTAAGTAGTCAAGATAACCTAGTCGTGCCGCGACACTAAATGAGGCATTTCTTGGGAGGCAACCCAAGATATTTTGTTGTTTGTATTCGTATTATGTGATTGACATTAGATCTTTGCACCCATGGTACCACAGGTATGTATCTGACTCTCTTATTTTGGTTTGACGCATTGGGGACAATGTATGATTATAAGTTGTGGGTGGGATTACTTGTGGGTGTTGATGTCCTCTTGGAGTTTTTGTTGCTGTGCCTCTTTTCCCCAGAGTCTTGTTCCTAGTAGAGCTCGTATTGCGATTTGTTGTAAAATATTGTAGTTGACTAAGAGAAATACAAGTACCTTAGGCAGTTAACATGTTTTTGCTGATTTTTGAACACCTCTCCAAAGGTCTGTTTTATAACTGTGTGATATGTATTTATGTGTGACCATTGTGCAACTTGTTATGGAATTAGTACTAGTGACATGATAACCATTGCTTAATTGCATGAACTGAATGGGTAGTAGCTTGTGATCTACCTTTGTGCTGTGTGTGTGTGAAATACTACCTAGTTTCCTCTGTATATGAAGCCAAAACTTACCCGATTAGTCTTACCTAAGTTGAAGGATAGGGGTTAGGAAAGGATCATAGGCTATTTTAATATTAGCTCACTTTAGCCTAAATGACCTTCCCTATGTGTATCTTATCCCTTGATCCCTATTTTAAGCTTAATTAGCCTATTTGTTTGTATGACACCTGTCACCTTCTCATTTACATCATAATGAACCTATTTTGGTACTGGTCCTCCTTGGACATTGTGCACCTTGACTTTGAAAAATGGCCTAAGTTGAGGGTGGCTATCATAGGGGTGCGTGATATAGAATGAGTTCGATGAAAGGTAGCATAAAAGAAAAAAATAAAAAGCTGGGTGCAGAGGAAAAGACCAAGAAAAAGAAAAATTGTGAAAAAGAATAAGTAATTGAGAAAAGACTACACCTTTCCTAAATAATTGTGGTCAAGAAAAGAGAAGAGAGAAAAAGTCTAATCAGTAAAACCCCAAAAAGCTAGTGTAGTGTAAAGGAGGCTTAGTCACTTTAAATACCATCGAGTATCATACCAGCCCCTAGCCTACATTACAAGCCTAAGAGAAGTGCTATAGTGATCTCAGCTGACCTATCTGAAGATCTGGGTAATGAAAATAAGGGCAAGCCTATGGTACTTGGAATACACTGATTGGAACTTTGTTCTGAGAGTGAGTGTTTTGATTGTCCCCATAGTTACATATATAATTCCTGATATGAGATGAGGGGGATTGCTTTTCTTTGAGGTCACACTGGTTACATTGCTAGTTACTAATTTGTTCGGGTAGTGTAAAACTGGTCTATGCATAGTTGTTATAGCTGAATTGATGCTATATATTGATTCCTGTGTGCTGCATTGGTGTTCTTCATTGTACTTAAATTGACTGATGTTGGAGATGGTGAAAGTGTTTTGAGATGATATGGATGATTGACTACCAATTATGCTTTGTATTCTCTTAGTTGTGCCGAGTTACTTGAGGACAAACAATTGTTTTAAGTTGAGGGTGTTGAGATGTGAGCTAATGCTAACACATTTGAGGCTTTTAACTAAGAATAATTGCAAAGTCTTAAGCAACTTTTGTCATTTTTGATTGCTTTATGTTTGATTTTGCAGTAGAAGCTAAGATGCTAGAGAACCAACAAGAATGGAGGTGAATGAGCTGAAATCTGATGTAAATAAAGGCGAAGTATGGCTGATGATATTTGTGATAAGTTGTCAGCCCTGTGATAAGCTATCAGCTTCATCATCAGCAGTAGACAGAGAATTGGCCTAAGTTGAAAACTGTGACGACATTTTATTATAAGACGTCAAGGAGCTGATAAGTCATCAAGATTACCGTCAGCCTAAGGCAGAACATGAGAGTTGAGGAAAAGCCTAGACGCCATTTGTGATAGGTCGTCAAGGAGCTGATAGGGCATCACCATTTATTGTTAGCGTTAGGCAGCGAGTACCAAAAGTATAAAGAAAGTTGACGACATTTGTAATAAGTCATCAGCCTCCTAATAGGCTATCACAAATGGCGTCACCTAATCCGAGGAATTTCTGAATTTTATTATTTTATTTCTAGAATTAGGGTGAACTATTTAAATCCTGGTTTTCTTAAGAGTTCCAAGCCTTGAGTTTTGAGACACGATACTTTGATATTTTCTCTCTCTAACTTCTTGGCTTGAAAAAACAATTACTTTGAAGAGAATTTAATCATTATTTTGGGATTTCCTTTGTGATTTAATTGGAGAATCTCTAGTTTCTATTCATCTTGTGGTAAGTTTTTCTTGTAAAGCATGAATTCATCTAGTTGCTTCGATTTTTATGTCATAAGAGGCTAAATTCCTTAAACTTGAATTATGGGATCTAGGGTTAGGTCATGATAAGTTGCTGAGTGTTCAGGATTCGAACAGTGGTAGGACTTCTTGATAATTCTGATGTTTTAATTATTTTCTGTTGGTTGCAAACGATAGATAACACCTGCTTTGATTTGCTTGAGAAAGAAATAAAATATAGTGGGAAGTGAATTATCAACAGGGACTTAGAAACACTAAACTTTCGTTTAATAATCAGCGCTGTAACAAGGTTGGTTAACCTGAGGTAAAATCTGGGCAGTGAATATAAATTCCTTAAGTTCAAAAGGATTAGGTAATTAAATGCTTAAGTAGGTCTAGAGACATTTAAGCATAGCTTCGATAAAGATAACTTGTCGTCCTACCTACCATGAGAATCTTGAACCACTAGTAGCATCTGTCAAGTACCAAAATCCCTAGTGAACATAATTCAATTTTTTTCCACAAACTCTTCATTACAAACTGAAACTAAGGTGACTACAAATTATTTGCCAATCTCCAAAACCCTCATTTTATCTTTTTGTGCCAGTTGTTTGAATTTAACTTGTAGCTATAGTTTCAAATTAGTTTAATCCCCACTTACATTATTTCCTATGGATTCGACCCTGACTTCAAAAGTTGGGTAACTATATTTACGAAGACTGACTTGCAGTAAATTGACATGTAAGTTGAGCGTTATTAAGAGGGGATGTTTCTTTTCTAGGAGGCTGATCACTTTAAGAGGGAGTGTCTTGTGAGGAAGAAGAATGCCTAGGCACAATAGTAGACTTGAGCCATTGTCCAGCAGGTAGAGAAGAAGGTGGTGGTAAGGGACACCTACAGAGTAGATGGGGAAATCGGATCGATGTTGGAGTTGTTGGGAAAATGGTGGCACAAGGAGAGTGGAACAATCAGGGAGGGCTTTAGCTTAGGTTGATGATCGGGCTCACTGTTATGCATTTTTGGGAAAGACTAGTGCTGAGGCTTCAGATGCAGTGATCACATGTACTATTTATGTATATGACCATATGACTTTTCTTTTAATTAATTCGAGGTTTACATATTCTTATGTGTCTGTCTAATTTGTAGCGTCTGTATTGTAATTCACTTGATTGTCCTATTTATGCGTCTACTCTAGTTGGAGAGTCTGTGATAGACTAGAGGAGGAGGGAGTTTATAAGGCCAACCCAGTGAGCATTATATCATTTGTTCAGGATAAAAGGTTAGTGGGGAAGGGGTGTTTAGAATTTTTAGATCATCTTCGAGATGTAGACGCGGGGTCAACTCTTATTGAGTCTATTCCAGTGGTTTTTAAATTTTAGGATGTGTTTTCTTCAGACCTACGGGTTATGCCTTCAGACAAGGATATTGATTTCTGCATAGATCTAGATTTGGGCACTTGACCAATATCTATTCCACCTTATCGAATGGCTCCAGCGGAATTGAGGGAACTCAAAACTCAACTACAGGAGCTACTTGATAGGGGTTAGATTTTTCACAGTGCTCTATCTTGGGGTATCTAGTCTTAATTGTTATGAAGTAGGATGGTATTTTGGGGATGCATATTGATTACATGCAGTTGAATAAGGTTATCATCTGGACCAAATATCCCTTGCCACGCATATATAATTTGTTTGACCAGTTTTTCAAAAATTGATATGAGGTTGGGTTATCATCATTTGTAAGTTAGAATCGAGGATATACCCAAGATAACTTTTTGATCTGGGTATGTCCATTACAAGTTTCTAGTGATATCTTTTAAGTTGACAAATGCAGTGCAACCTTCATGAATTTAATGAATGGGACCTTTAAGTCATTCTTGGATTCATTTGCTATTGTGTTTATTGATGATATTATTGTCTACTCCAAGGGTAAAGAGGAGCATGCATTTCATGACCTGAACCAGGGCCTGGCCGCGACGGGATCTTAAGTCTCACATGGACCGGAGACCACCCCTACTGCACCTAACCAAACAACATGATATCCTTGCTATCGGATGAATTCAAAACGTATAACAAGATAAATTTAAAGAATAAAACATACTTCTATGATCCATAACTAACAACCAACAAAACAACTGACCAACACCACCCAAGTCCATAATAATCCAAACAAAGCCTTCTAAATAAAGAACCAAAACAAGTCTTGGTCGGGACACGTGCTTGACTCTGACAGATGACTGAGAATGCAAATGATAATGTTAATGATAATGAAAGTAACTAGCAACTCAAATCTAAGAATGAGAGTTGGTAAAATGACTAAGCCTTCCTGTTAATGGAAGCTCACCACGTTACCACAACACAACGAACCAACAAACTGGGACGATTGACCTAATAATCCGTTGGAAAAGTAGAAATAGCTTAGGTTCCTGCATCATGTGGGCATACAACGTCTGAAGACGGATAGTAGGGTGAACACTCTCATATAACTCAGGGATAAGGATAGCATAATGCCATGATCAACATTTCAAAATAATTCAAAACCAATACACAGAATCAAATTCATATACGCATATATATATATATATATCCCATGCCGAGATTAGGAATAAGGATTAACATGCGCTTTTAAACTTTAGCTTGGGTTATATAGCTCAACCGTCATAATATACAAGGTACGCACGGGCTATATGGGCCCATCTCTTCCCCAGCTGGTAGGGCCCCAGTGCATGTGGCCGCACGAACCAGAGGATGACACGAGCTACCAAATGATGTAATATAAGGTGGGGGACTCAAACCTACCAATCATATAATAATGGTAATAAAGGGGACTCACACCTCCTGGTCATATAGACCCTCGCGTCGACAATCTCGATTTTCAATGTGTGTCCCTCGAGACCACCACTTTCACAACTTAGCTACACAACTCTCATTAAAGACCAATTTGAAATATTTATCATACATTCTCATTCATTGAACCATATTTCACATTAAAGCATACATTGTTGGTATCATCATACCAACTACACTTGCAGGGTAACAACAATATGCCAAACAATTACATTATATGGGGAATTCATAACCCCTCCTTGGTTTAAATATACCATATCTTGTGAAAACACAAAACCCACAAGGTTCAATTCAAAATCATTATGCAGTAGTTCAAGAATAGTTCAATTCTCACATTTCTCATAATTAAAACCAATTTCACAATGTGGGGTTGGGGTCATAACCATTTCAAAAGTCACTAGTTTGGGGAAAATCAGAATTTCCTAGTTCATTCACCATACCCATGCACCCATAAGTTCAAAACCACCTTTAAAGCATAAATAATCATACGTAGACCTTGGGAAAACAATGTTCAACAACAAGCATTCAAAACCCTCAACCCCTATTTCAAAACCAAAATCAATATCTCTTGAACAATACTTTAAAACATATGCTTTTAAAAAATTAACAATGAAGGAAGAGTAACGTTCCTGAAATACCAAGTTTCACGGAAAGAATTCAACCCTTGAGCCCTTGGATTACCTACTTCTTGGAAACCCTAAGTATGGCCGCTTGAAAGAATTTAAGAGAGCCTAGAAGTGTTTGAGCACGTTAAGGTTGAAATATAACCCCCTTAAGTGCTTTATGAATATAGGGTTTTAATTGGGCAAGAAGGGAATTTCCCAAAGTGCCCTCAATTTAAAAGTTCAAATTTAGTCGTCAGTGACTACAGGTCACTATGCGAGCCGTAAGGATTTATTACGACTCATTATTAAGAGTCATAGTCAAGACAGAACCACCAAGGCCCCATACTAGTCTAGCTATGATTTGTACCACTGACTCGTAACAACCCTTAATGACTCGTAACCACTTCTCGTACTCAAGACAGCAACAATTGGGGATGACACACTGGATACCCTACGTTTTTGTCATAATGACTCATCAAGAGTCTTTACAACTCGTGGAATCAAGTCGTAATAAAGATAGTGCCTTTGTCCAAACTTATCGGACACTATACGACTTGGTCCTTACGACCCGTAAGAAGTCTTGATGACTAGTTGAGAGATACTCGTACTCAAAGAAGAATACTGCGCCACTTGTTATGATTAAGTCATGTCCAAGTCCCTGCGACCCGTCATCACTCCCTAAGACTCGCCATTAGAGTCATAGTCAGGAAAATGTGGATAAAATTTTAGAAATTTTCAAGGATAAAAAACCTGAGGCGTTACATACTCCCTCCTTAGGATCATTCATCCTCGAATGACAGGACATGACATTTATTAGCATGATTTAAGTCAACATACCATTACTCTTACCTTTAACAAAGACAAAAAACAAAGGTGCCAAGGAAATCACTATTTTCCTTAATAAATCAGAAAACAAAGATATTAAGCAATACACATACCTGAAGCACGATTATCCAGAATGGGAAAAAGGACTGGATACTTAGACTTCATGTCCTCTTCGTCTTCCCAAGTAGCTTCCACAACCCTTTGGTTACTCCAAAGATCCTTTATCGAAGCTACATCCTTTGTCCGTAACTGACTAATTTACCAATCGAAAATCTCAACTGGGACCTCCTCGTAAGATAAAGAATCAAAATATCCACCTTTTTCATAGGAAAAACCATCAAAGGATCACCCACGCACTTTCTCAACATCGAAATATAAAACATCGAATGAATATAGCTCAAGCTAGAAGGCAACTCCAATTCATATGCAACATTACCAACACTCTTCACAACTAAGTACGGATTGATATAACGGGGACTGAGCTTCCCCTTTTGCCAAACTGCATCACTCCCTTCATGGGAGACACCTTTAGGAATACCTAATCACTAACACTGAAGTCCAACTCCCTTTGCCTTACATCTGTATAGGCTTTTAGAGATTTTTGGTGGCCTTAAGTCTATCTCAAATTACCTTCACCTTCCCTATAGCTTGGCGAACCAAATAAGGACCAAACGTCTTATTTTTACCAACCTCAAACCACCCAATAGGATATCTACACCTTCTACTAAATAAGGCCTCAAATGGAGCCATACCAATGCTAGAGTGATAACTGTTGTTCTAGGCAAATTCTATGAGAGGCAAGTGGTCAACCCAACTACCACTAAAATCAAATACACAAGCCCGATGCATATCTTTCATGACCTTAATTGTCCTTTTTGCTTGCACATCTGTCTATAGTGAAAATTGGCACTAAGGGCTACCTTAGTCCCCAAACCTTGCTAGAGCGACCTCCAAAACTGAGATGAGAACTGGCTACCCCAATCAGATATAAAGACTCGAGTACCATGCAACTTCACAATCTCCTTGATGAACAACTTGGCATAATCTTTAGAAGAAAAATTAGTCCTCACTGGCAATAAATGAGCAAACTTAGTCATCTTATCGATGATGACCCAAATTACATCACACTGCTGGCGAGGTTGCGGAAGACCGATAACAAAATTCATATTAATTATCCCCATTTCCACACCGGTAGTTCAATCTCTTGAGTCAACCTACCAGGCCTTAAGTGCTTCACCTTCACTTGCTGACATACCATGCACTTAGCTAGAAAATTCCTTCTTTATATTATTCCACCAATAAATTTCCTTAAGATCATGATACATTTTTGTAGAACCAAGATGGATAGCTTAATGCAACTCATTTGCTTCGGCCAAAATTCTTCCTCACAACTTATCAACATTGGGAACACATAATATTCCTTGGTACCTTAAGATACCATCACCACCAACCTCAAAAGCCATCACTTTTTGCCTACCTACATCATTATTAGTTTACAATAAGATAGTATCGAACATTTGCTTCTCCTTCACCTTACCACCAAGAGTTGACCTCATCATCTCTTGAACGACCACACTACTATTCTCAAAATCTAAGAGATGAACTCCGATATTAGCCAAATGGTGAATATCCTTCACCAAATACTGCTTTGCCTCATTCACATGAGATAACCTTCCCATGGACAACCTACTAAGAGTATCATCAACTATGTTAGCTTTGCTTGGATGATAGTGAAGATGCATGTCATAGTCCTTGAGCAACTCAAACCATCTTCTTTGTCTGAGATTCAATTATTTATGGGTGAGCACATATTGCAGGCTCTTATGATCAGAATAAATATTTACTTGGACCCCATACAAATAATACCACCAGATCTTTAATGCAAACACCACAGCTAATAATTACAAATCATAAGTTGGATAATTCTTATCATGGACTTTCAATTGTCTATAGGTATAAACATCTACTTTGACATGATGAATCAACACACAACCCAATCCCACCCGAGACGCAACATAATAGATAACAAAACCATCACTGCCCTCAGGTAGAGTCAAGGCCAAAGATGAAGACAATTTATCCTTTAGCTTCTTGAAACTACTATCACAAGAATCAGACCATAAGAAATTTACCTTCTTCTGAGTCAACTTAATTAATGGGGAAGCAATAGAAAAGAAACTTTCTACAAACCTTCTATAGTAGCCGACTAAACCAAAGAAGCTCCAAATATCAGATGGAGTCATGGGTGTAGGCCACCTCTTAACCATCACAACGTTCTGTGGATCCACCATGATCCCATCACTAGAAATAACATGACATAGGTAAGTCACAACATTTAACCAGAACTCACACTTAGAGAACTTAGCATATAACTGCTGCTCCTTAAAGGATAGCATCACAAAAAGGAGGTGACCAACATGATCCGCTTCTCTCTTAGAATACACCAAAATATCATCAATAAAGACAACAACAAACAAGTCTAAGAACTAATGGAACCTAATTCATAAGGTCCATAAACACTGCCGGGTGAATTGGTCAAACCAAAAGACATCACTAAAAACTCAAAGTGACGATACCACATTTAAAAAGAAGTCTTAGGGACATCCGCCTCCCTAATCTTCAACTGATGGTACCCAGATCAAAGATCAATCTTTGAAAAAAACTTAGCACCTTGAAGCTGATCAAAGACATCATCAATTCTCAAAAATGGATACTTATTCTTCACGATCACCTTATTTAGTTGGCGGTAATCAATACACATCCAAAGGGACCCATCCTTCTTACGCAAGAAAAAATAGAGGCGCCCCATAGAGATATACTAAGGAGTATAAAACCCTTGTTAAGGTGATCTTTCAACTGCTCCTTGAGTTTATGCAATTCAGTTGAAGTAATCCTATAAAAAAGGATAGAGATAGGATTAGTATTCGAAAGAAGATTAATCCCAAAATCAATTTCCCTATCGGAAGGAATACTAGAAAGATCATCAGCAAACACCTTGAGAAATTTATAGACCACAAGAACCATTTGTAAAAAAGGACCTTTGGATCTAGAATCCTTAACATGTACTAAGTGATAGAGGCACCATTTAGAAACTAATTTCTAGGCTTTAAGATACAAGATGAACCTTCCCTTAGTCACTAAGGAACTACCTTCCAACTCGATCATCAACTTATTAGGGAAATTGAAATTGACCCTTCGGTTTCAACAATCAAGAGACGCATAGTACGATTGTAACCAATCTATCCCAAAATCATATTAAAGTATAACATGTCCAGCTTTATTAGAATCACCAAGGTCTCCCAACCATGGAATGACATCACACAACTCCTATAAAACCTTCTAGCCATAATGGAGTCACCCACTAGGGTGGACACAGAGAAGAGGTCCAAAATATACTCAGGATCAAAACCAAAATAGATAGCCAATAAGGGGTCACATAAGAGAGGGTAGACCCGGATCATGTAAAAAATATACATTATGAGAGAAGATTTTTAGCATACCAATAACAATATCGGGGGATGCCTTAGAATCTTCGTGGGTTTTAAGAGCATACAGACTGTTCCGTCCAGTGCCCAAGCTAGAAGTAGAAGTAGCAACCTTTTGTGCATGAGCGGATAGAGTAGCAACATGAGTCTTATTCACCCAGAAGCAACCTTAGAAGGAAAATCCCTAAGCATATGACCAATCTAACCATATTTAAAGCACATGTTCTTCCCTTCTTCACAAATACCATGGTGCACCTTACCACATAATCTATAAGGAGGATGCGATGAAGCTGACTAATCCCTGCTAGCTTGAGGCTGGGCTCCTGTGCTTTAAACCCACTATTATACTGAGATGGCGATCACCCGATGGCTTCGGATAAGGAGCACTAGTTGTATAGTAGGAACTAGAATTGCCCCACTTCTTTTTATACCATTTTCAGCGTCTTTACCACTTTGTGGCTAACCTTAACCCTAATTTGAATAACGAATTACCTTTCATTTATCTCCACTTAATTCATTTTTTCTTCTTCTACTTGTTGTATATACATCACAGGTTTGGAGATGTCCATATACTTGTTTAACAAGCCATCCTTGCTTGCCAAGATCAACTCACAGAACAAACAATAGGCAAACTTCCTCATTCTAGCCCTTATCCTAGACACTAATTCATAGCATAACAGACAGCTGATGAAAATTTAAAGCATGTCTACTTTACGAACATACTACCTTGGTTCAGATTCATAAACTCCCCGAGCTTTGCCTCTCAATTCCTGAGGAAAGAAGCATCAAAGAATGAATGAGAGAAATCATCCCACAAAGTACGCTCAACATCATCTCCCCTGGACTGGTCCCACTGCTCATACCACTAATACACCACATCCTTTAATTGATAAGCAAACTCTACACCCTATATATCAATAATGTATAACACCTAAAAAATCTTTTCTACGTCATTTATGAAATTCTTGAGGATATTATCAACTTTAGAACTAGTGAAAATAGAAGGACTCAACCTCATAAATTGGCCAACTCTAGTGGCCTCAGAGAATGGAGTAACAAAAATAACTTGCTCAGTCTGGGAGGCCACCAACAAGGTAAGCAAATGAATTGACTGGCAAAACTCAGCATTACACACACCAATCTAGGGTGCCTGAGGAGGGATAGGGGGAACCGATGGTGCTTTATCAGGCAAATCAGAAGCTGCAACACTAGACTTGGTCTGAACTCCTGGAGCAGGACAATCTTTGTCTATATTATCCTTAAACAAAATAGAAGAGTTTCCATGAACATTAGATCTTCTGGGAGGTATGATCTGAAAAGTGAACATACAAAAATTAGAGGAGATTTAAGACGTTAAACTCTATAGCTTGAAATAGAATAATAAGAAAGGGAAATATTTCTAAATGTCTCGTATCCTCTCTCTTAAAATTGTGGTATGCTACATACCTATAAAAGAGACTCTACTTGATACTGATTTGTTAGGCACCCATTGATACCAAACCTAGTCTATGATACCATCTTTGTCAGGACCCGAACAAGGGCATGTCCATGACGGGCATCACAAGTCCCAGATTAATTGGAGACCATCCCTACTGCACCTAACTAAACAACATTATATCCCTCCTGTTGGATGAATTCCAAACATATAGCAAGATAAATTTAAAGAACAAAAGATACTTCTATAATCCATAACCAACAACCAGCCAAAAAAACTGACCAACCCCACCTAAGTCCACAGTAATCTAAATAAATCCTTTTAAATAAGGAACCAAAACCAATTTTGGTAAGGACACGTCCCTGACTCTGACAGATGACAATGAGAATAAAAATATGAATATTAATGATAATAAAAATTAATATCAACTCAAATCTAAGAATAAGAGATGGTGAAATACCTAAGCCTTTTTGGGTGAATACTAGCATATAACTCAGGTATAAGGATAACATAATGCCATGATCAATAGTTTAAAATCAATTAAAACCAAAACACATAATCAAAATGCCGAGATAGGGAATAAGGTTTAACATGCACTTTAAAAGTTTATCCTAGGTTGTGTAGCTCAACCGTCATAACATACAAGGAACCCAGAGGGATATATGGGCCCTGCTCTCCCCTCTGCTGGTAGGGCCCTAGTGCTTATGGCCGTACGAACTAGAGGGAGTATATATGAACTATGGGGGACTCGAACCTCCCTGCATATCATGGTGACATGAGCACAAAATTATGTAATAGAAGGTGGGGACACAAACCTCTCAATTATATGATAATAGTAATAAAGGGGACTCAAACCTCCTAGTCATCTAGACCCCTGCATCGTCTGTCGCGGTTTCTAGTATGGGTCCCTTGGGACCACCACTTTTACAACTCAGATACACAACCCTCATTGAACCTAATTAAAAATATTTATCACACATTATTATTCATTGAACTATATTTCATATTTAAGCATACATTATTGGTATCGTCATACGAACTGCACTTGCAAGATAGCAATAACATGCCAAAACAATTACATCACTTGGGAAATTCACAACCCCCTTGGTTTAAATATACCATAGCTTGTGAAAACACAAAACTCACAAGGTTCAATTCCAAACTATTATGCAATAGTTCAAGAATAGTTTGATTCCCATAATTCTCATAATTTAAACCAATTTCACAATATGGGGTTGGGGTCATAACCAATTCAAAAGTCATAATTTTGGGAGAATCATAATTCCTTAGTTCATTCACCATACCTATGTACCCACAAATTCAAAATCATGTTTAAAGCATGAATGATCATATGTAGACCATGCGAAAACATTGTTTAATAACAAGCATTCAAAACCCTCAACCCTTATTTCAAAACCAACATCAATATCTCATGAACAATACTTTCAAACATATGTTTTTCATAAATTAACAACGAAGGAAGAGTAACATGCCTGAAATACCAAGTTTTACAAAAATAATTTAACCCTTGAGCCCTTAGATGAACTACTTCTTGGAAACCCTAAGTATGACTGGTTTAAAGAATTTAAGAGAGCATGGAAATATTTGAGTACTTTAAGGATGAAATATAACCCCCTTAACTGCTTTATGAATGTGCGGTTTTAATTGGGAAAGAAGGGAATTGTCTAAAGTACCCTCAATTTAAAAACTAAAATTTAGTTATCAGTGACTATCAGTCACTATATGACGCATAAGGATTCATTATGACTCTTCACAAAGAGTCGTAGTCAAGACAGATCCACCAATTCCCCATACTGGTCTGGCCATAATTTATACCACCAACTCGTAACCACCCTTAATGACTCCTAACCACTTCTCGTACATAAGACAACAACAATTTAAATAACACACTAGACACCCTGTGATTGGGACATAACACCTTGTCATAAGTCTTTACGACTATAGTCTTAAGTCATAATAAAGACAGTATCTTGGGCCAAACTTATTGGACATCTTACGACTTGGTCCTTACGACTCATAAAAAGTATTGAAGACTAGTGTAGAGCCACTCAAACTTAGAGATAAATAATTAGCCACTTATTCTGATTAAGTCACAGCCAAGTCACTACGACCCGTCATGACTCCCTATGACCTTCCAGTAGAGTTATAGTTAGGACAGTGAGGACAAAATTTCAAAAATCTTAAAGGACCAAAAACTTGAGGCATTACAATACAGGTCATCTCTGTATAGTATTGAGAATTATAAGGGAGAAATGGTTATTTACTAAGTTCTCCATGTTTGAATTAGTAGTCGTCAGTTTTATTCTTGGGGCATATTATTTCTGAAAAAAGGGTGATGAGGATCTCCAAAAGATTAAGATGGTAAGATTTGGGCTCGACCTAGTTCAGTTAGTAAGGTTAAAATTTTTGTGGGGCTTACAAGCTGTTACCATAGATCTGTCAACAACTTTGTATTTATTCCAACACACGTGACAAAGTTGACTAAAAAAGATGACCATTTTTTTGGTCAGAGCAATGTGAAGAGATCTTCCAAAAACTTAAGACACTCTTGACTACATCACCGATTCTTTCATTATTGGTTAAAGGTAAGGACTTTATAGTGTTTTGTTATGCTTTAGTTTTGGGTTTGGGTGTTGTATTGTAGCAGGATAAGAGTATTATTTCCTATGTTTCAAGGCAAATAAAGCCTTCTCAGAGGAATTATCAAATCTAGGATTTGGAGTTTATAGCGGTGGGGTTTATACTAAAGATCGGGATTCACTATCTTTATGTTGTCAAGTGTGAGGACTTCATAAACCATAAAAGTTTGCATTACGTGACAACCTAAAATGATTTGAATCTAAGGCAGTGAAGATAGATGGAGTTGCTGGAGGATTATGACATAACCATTCAGTATAATCCAGGTAAGTCCAATGTGGTAACAAACGTATTGAGTTGGAAATTTAGAAGTATGGGTTGCATATCACTTTTGCCGGCCTAGGCTACTATTAGCTAGAGAGTTCCAAACTCTAGCATCTCTGAGAATGCAGTCTGGTGTCTTAGATAGGGATGATATATTAGCCAGTGTTGAGGTAAAAGAACCATTATTAAAATCGATTAAGGCCAAGAAATTTGTGTATAAGAAGTTGCATACACTCTATAACAAAATGGTGTGCGGATAGGTGGTAGACTTTGCTCTTGATATGAGAAGAGTGTTTTGGTTTAAGGGAAGATTGTGTGTTCCCTATTTTGGGGATTTGATCTATGATATACTTTTAGAGGCCCAAGGTTTACTTTATTCTATTCATCTGTGTACAACTAAGATATACCGTGACTTGAGGCAGTTGTATTAGTGGCTTAGAATAAAGAGGACATAGTGAACTATGTGTTTAAATGTTTAAATTCTTAGGGCATGGTACGACTCATATGATGGCCATATGAGTGGATGAGCGAGTCGTACCATGTGCTGACTTAATTTTCCTTTTCCATTTTTATTAGGATTTTCGAGTATTTTTGAGATAGTATAAATACCCTAGGTTTTATCTTTTATTGGGTTACACACTTTTGCAAACTTTAGCATTACTTTACATTATTGATATTTTGTTCTTGAGATTTTTGGTTTTTATTCAATTGAAGACGTTGGATTTTATTCATCTCATAATTTGCAATTGATTATATGCTTACTTTATTGATTATCATGAATTATTATGCAAGCATGAGTGGATAACTTACCTGACTAGGGTTGTGGGAACCCTGATAGATTAACTACATAAGGGAAGTAGGAGATTCATCTACTATAAAGTAAATTACATGTTTATTAATCATCTTTGTATAAATTGACCTCAAAGCCACTGTAGAAGCTTGGGGATAGCCCGTATTCATAAACATCCTCAAAGGGAGTTTGCGATTGGGAAAAGAAGATTAAGACAATAATTTAAGATTCACTTCCACCATTACTATTCCGCCATCTCATCTAATCAACCCAAGACTCAAAAGGTGAGGGTTTAACTAAAGTCATAGACAAGGAGCAATAAGGTGACACCATAAGATTCACAAGGTAAAGAGTGAGATTTATTAATATGTTCAGAAAACTGTTGATAATACAAAGCCTGTAGACTTTACATGAAACACAGTAGAATAGGTAGGTTAAACATGAGAAAATAAAAGAGTTAAGAAGCCAGGGGGAACACAGTCCTAGTGTTTGTCTTCTTTTGTTTACAACTCAAAGCATTCAAGATTAGTTACAACTCACTGATTACTTTTGAAATCTCCCTTTTTTACTTTTCTGCACTGCTCGTGTATTACATCAAACCAAGAAACTATTCAACATCTTCCCAGTGGGTTTAACCCCAACCAATTTGGGTTATTATATTCAACACCGACCATAACATACTTCTTTGGAGGTTAACTTTGGGAGACATCAAATTTTAGCTTCGTTGTTGGGGGAGGACAGTGTAATCATTGGTTGATTTTGGTGAAATTTGTGGGTTTATTTTCTATTTTTGATTTGGCACATGCCGGTGTAAGTCAAACACTAGGAGAAGAGGCAATCCATTACTCCTTTTTGACCTAGAGCCAGAAAGAATTCTCCAAACACCATGAAGAATGGCAAAACAAGTTTGTGATGGTGTTCCTACTAGTTTTCAAGACCCCACCACCTACTGATCCAAATGCGTCACTCCCGCATGCTTAAATTGATACACAAAATGTTATAGATATAAAGGCACAACAACTTTTAAAGTGAGAAAGACAAAAAGCTTAAGAGGCTCGGAGAGCTCAGAATAGAGAACTAGTCAGGCTGACACAAATGGGTGAGCGAGTTCATAGAGGCAAAGTTCCAGTGATCCTTTCATTCCATCCTTTGGAACCATTTGATAAAGATAACGAGAATAGGGGATATGTAATATGTGAGCTAATGCTAACACATTTGAGGCTTTTAACTAAGAATAATTGTAAAGTCTTAAGCAACTTTTGTTATTTTTGATTTCTTTATGTTTGATTTTGCAGTAGAAGATAATATGATAGAGACCAATAATAATGGAAGTAAAGGAGTTGAAATCAGAAGTAGATAAAGAAAAAAGTGTGGCTGACGACATTTCTGATAAGTCGTCAGCCTTGTGATAAGCTATCAGATTCATCGTCATCCATAGACAGAGAATTGGCCCAAGATTGAAAGCTATGATGACATTTTATGATAGGTCGTCAAGGATCTGATAAGCCATCAAGATTGCCATCAGCCTAAGGTATAACATGAGAGCTGAGGAAAAGGCTTGATGACATTTATGATAGGTCGTCAAGGAGCTGATAGGGCATCATCATTTGTCGTCAGCGTTAGGCAGCGAGTACCAAAATCATAAAGAAAGCTGACGACATTTGTGATAAGTCATCATCCTCCTGATAGGCTATCACAAATGGCGTCACCTAATCAGAGGAATTTCTGAATTCTATTATTTTTTCCATAATTAGGGTGTACTATTTAAAGCCTTGTTTAGGGTTTTATTAGGAGTTGGGTACATTGAGTTTTAAGCAATATACTTGGATATTTTCTCTCTCTAACTTCTTAACTTGAAAAAACAATTACTTTGAAGAGAATTTAATCATTATTTTGGGATTTACTTTGTGATTTAATCTGAGAATCTCTAGTTTCTATTCATCTTGTGGTAAGTTTATCCTTCAAAGAATGAATTCATCTAGGTGTTTCAATTATCATGTCATAAGCAGCTAAATTCCTTTAACCTGAATTATGGGATCTAGGGTTAGGTCTTGATAAGGTGTTGAGTGTTTAAGATTCGAAAGGTGGTAGGACTCCTTGATGATTCTGTTGTTTTAATTATTATTTATTGGTTGCAAATGATAGATACCACCTGCTTTGATTTGCTTGAGAAAGAAATAAAATATAGTAGGAAGTGAATTATCTACAAGGACTTGGAAATACTTCATTTAATAATCAGCGCTGCAACAATGTTGATTAACCTGAGGTAAAATCTGGGTAGTGAATATCAATTCTCTAAGTCTGAGAGGATTAGGTAATTAAATGCTTAGGTTGGTTAAGAGACATTTAAGCATAACTTTGATAAAGATAACTTGTTATCCTACCTACCGTGAGAATCTTGAACCACTTGTAGCATCTGTCAAGTACCAAAAGCCCTAGTGAACATAATTCTATTTTTCATAAACTCTTGATTACGAACACTGAATCTAAAGTAACTAACAATTATTTGTTAATCTCCAAAACCCCCCATTTTGTCTTTTCGTGCTAGTTGTTTGAATTTAACTTGTAGCTTTAGTTTCAAACGAGTTTAATCTCCACTCATATTATTCCCTGTGGATTCGACCCCTACTCCAAAGTTGGGTAAATATATTGACGACAACCGCATTGCACAAAATTTACGTGTAAATTGAACGTTATAAAAAATGGCACTGTTGCCAGGGAACAATTTGGCGTATTGATTTGGTTTGAAATTTTAGATTACTTGCTTGAATTCAAACTTGTAAATATTTTTTTAGTTTATTTTTTTTATTATCTTTTATTATTATCACACCTTTCTTGAGATGTCAGCCTAGGTAGATGGTTTTTTGAGTGTTGACAATTCTTGTGATGATTCTTATTATTATTGTGTGGGACCATATTTTGAGGCGCTGTCCAGATTTACCTAAAAGTGCAGGACCTTCACAATATGATACGAATATTGTCCTACTTACTGTAACTTGGTTTTTGTCTTGTGGTCAAAGTGTTCATACTGAAGATATGTGTGCTGTCATGATTTAAGTGAACAAATTGATGAAATGAATTTTAGAGAATCAAGAATAGCTGTGGGCAGAGCTAAAGGAGTTACCACTCCTACCATGTTTACAGTGGCTAATCAAAGAAGAATATGAAGAGAAAACTCAAGAATTTCAACCACTCGATTGTCATCTTGATCTTGAGACTGACATTGAGAAGGTGAATAAAAGTGACTGTGTAGTAGATAGTGTAAATTTTGAAGTAGGATTGATTGGGCCTCATTCAAAGAACTTTTCTATATTATGTTTAGATGATATCTTGTCTGTGGAATCATTTAAAATAGTAGAAGAGTGTGAAGATGAGGAACAAGAATCCTATATTCTTGATTTTACATTAGACAAGCAACATAAAAACACACCTCACTTTAAGGCCGAGTGGTTTACCACGCTCAATCCATTACTCAATTCCTTAATTTTTGTACCACCCCTCTATGATCGAGGCAAGAAGATGGACTCTAAGTTGGGGGTGAAATTCATATCCTAAAGGTGGAGGAAAAAACTAAGTTGGGTCATGCCGCGACACTAAATTAGACACTTCTTGGGAGGAAACCCAAGAAATTTTGTTGTTTGTATTCGTATTATGTGATTGACATAAGATCTTCGCACCCATGGTGTCACAAGTATGTTTCTAACTCTCTTGTTTTGGTTTGACACATTGGGGACATTGCATGATTTTAAGTTTGAGGGTGGGCCTACTTGTGGGTATTGATGTCCTCTTGGGGTTTTTATTACCGTGCCTTTTTTCCCTAGAGTCTTGTTCCTAGTAGAGCTGGCATGTTTAGGCGTTTTGTGATTTGTTGTAACATTTTGTAGTTGACTAGGAGAAATACAAGTACCTAAGGTAGTTAACACAATTTTTTTATTTTGTGAACACCTCTCAAGTGGTCTACTCCTTTAATTGTGTGATTTGCATTCAAGTGTGACCACTGTGCATCTTTGTATGGCATTAGTTCTAGTAACATAATAATCATTGCTAAATAGCTGCATGAACTGAATGAGTCATAGCTTGTAATATACATGTGTTCCATGTGTGTGTGAGAAACGACTTAGTTCCCTTTGTATGCTGAAGCTAGAACTTACCCGGTTAGTCTTATCTAGGTTGAAGGATAGGGGTTAGGAAAGGATCATAGGTCATTTTGATATTATCCCACTTTAGACTAAATGACCTTCCCTGTATGCATAATATCTCTTGATCCCCATTTTGATCCTAAATAGCCTATTTCTTTTTATGATACCTATCACCGACCCATTTATATCATAATGAACCTGTTTTTCCCTGGTCCTCCTTGGAAACTGTGCACCTTGACTTAGGTAAATTGCCTAAGTTGAGGGTGGCTATCATAGGGGCGCATGATATAAAATAAGTATAAAAAAGGTAGAGTAAAAGAAAAGAACAAAAAATTGGGTGCGGTGGAAAAGAGCAAGAAAAGAAAAGTTGTGAAAAAAAGAAGTGATTGTAGAAAAGAACCGCACTCATCCTGAATAAGTGTGATCAAGAAAAGAGAAGAATAGAAAAAGGCAAATGAGTGAAACCCCAAAATCTAGTGTAGTGTCAAGGAGGCTTAGTCACTTTAAATATTATTGAGTATCATACCAGCCACTAGCCTACATTACAAGCCAAAGAGAAGACCTACAGTGATCCTAGCTCACATGTCTGAAAGTCTTGGTAATGAATATAAGGGCAAGCCTATGGTACTTGACATACACTGATTGGAACTTCATTATGAGAGTGAGTGTTATGATTGTCCCCATGTTTACATATATAATTCCTGATATGAGATGAGGGGGATTTCTTTCTGGTGAGGGCACACTAGTTTCATTGCTAGTTACTAACTTGTTCGAGTAGTGTAATACTGGTGTATGCATGGTTGTTATAGCTGAATTAATGCCATATCTTGATCCCTGTGTGTTACATTGGTGGTCTTCATAGTACTTAAATTGACTAACTTTGGAGACGGTGAAAGTGTTTTGAGATGATATGGATGATTGACTACCAAATGTGCTTTGTATTCTCTTATTTGTGCTGAGTTGCTTAAGGACATGTAATTGTTTTAAGTTGAGGGTGTTGATGTATGAGATAATGCTAACACATTTGAGGCTTTTAACTAAGATTAATTGCGAAGTCTTAAGAAACTTTTGTTGTTTTTGACTTTTTTATGTTTGATTTTGCAGTAGAAGCTAATATGATAGAGACCAACAAGAATGGAAGAAAGGGAGTTGAAATCAGAAGTAGATAAAGGCAAAAGTTTGGCTGACTACATTTCTGATAAGTCTTCAGCCTTGTGATAAACTATCCGATTCATCGTCAGCCATAGACAGAGAATTGGCCTAAGATTGAAAGCTATGACGACATTTTGTGATAGGTCGTCAAGGATATGATAAGCCATCAAGATTACCGTCATCCTACGGCAGAACATGAGAGTTGAGGAAAAGCCTTGATGACATTTGTGATAGGTCGTCAAGGAGCTGATAGGACATCATCATTTGTGAAGTACCAAAAGCATAAAGGAAGCTGACGATATTTTTGATAAGTTGTCAGCCTCCTGATAGGCTATCACAAATGACGTCACCTAATCCGAGGGATTTCTAAATTTTATTATTTTGTTTCCATAATTAGGGTGAACTATTTAAAGCCTTGTTTAGGGTTTTATTAGGAGTTGGGAACATTGATTTTTGAGCAATACACTTGGATATTTTATCTCTCTAACTTCTTGGCTTGAAAAAATAATTACTTTGAAGAGAATTTAATCATTATTTTGGGATTTCCTTTGTGATTTAATCTGATAATCTCTAGTTTCTATTCATCTTGTGGTAAGTTTATCTTTCAAAGAATGAATTCATCTAGGTGTTTCGATTATTACGTCATAGGCAGCTAAATTTCTTTAACCTGTATTATGGGATCTAGGGTTAGGTCTTGATAAGGTGTCGAGTGTTCAAGATTCGAAAGGTGGTAGGACTCCTTGATGATTCTGATGTGTTAATTATTGTATGTTGGTTGCAAAAAATAGATACCACCTGCTTTGATTTGCTTGAGAAAGAAATCAAATATTGTAGGAAGTGAATTATCAACAGGGACTTGGAAATACTTCATTTAATAATCAGTGCTGTAACAAGGTTGGTTATCCTGAGGTAAAATCTGGGTAGTGAATATCAATTCCCTAAGTCTGAGAGGTTAGGTAATTAAATGCTTACGTAGGTTGAGAGACATTTAAGCATAAGTTCGATAAAGATAGCTTGTTGTCATACCTATCGTGAGAATCTTGAACCACTGGTAGCATCTGTCAAGTACCAAAAGCCCTATTGAACATAATTCAGGTTTTTCATAAACTTGATTACGAACACTGAATCTAAAGTAACCAACAATTATTTGCTGATCTCCAAAACCCCCCATTTTGTCTTTTCATGCCAATTATTTGAATTTAACTTTTACCTTTAGTTTCACATGAGTTTAAACGCCACTCACATTGTTCCCTTTGGATACGACCCCGACCCCAAAGTTTGATAAATATATTGACGACGTCCTGCTTGCACTAAATTGACGTGTAAGTTGAGCGTTATCAATATGTTGAACCAGCTAAGACCAGAGCGATCATTCCTCCCCCTCTACCCCCAATGTGAATTTTGATATTACTAGTGCTATGATCCAACTGTTGAACTTAAAGGGTGTGTTTTTAGGAGCAACAACTGATGATGCGAATTTGCATCTTGCTCACTTTATTCGGATCTATACATCATACATCATATACTATTCTGGGGGTGGACCAAGAAGCTTTGAGGTTGAGGTTGTTCATATTTTCACTGACTAGAGAAGCATTACTATGGCTAGGGGAACTACCAAGAGGATCAATCACTTCATGGCATGAGTTGCAGAAATAGTTTATTAACAGATTTTTCCCTCCTGCAAGGATGCTATGGTTGAAAGATGAATTTTATAACTTTAGATAGTTACCTACAGGATCTTTGTATGGAACGTGGTTTAAATTCAAGAAGAAGCTGTGCATGGTGCCTAATCACAGAATCAGAGGGTCAAATTTGTTCGAAATATTCTACAAATCACTAAATGTCAGGTTGAGAGAAATGGTAGACACTATATCAGGAGGTGAATTTATACGTCTTCAGTGGGGTAGGTACATATGCTATTAAAGCGAATAATGCATATATAGTTGGTCATGATATGGTAGCTCAAGAAGTTGCACAGCTTTGAATAGATATTGGGCTTCTTATAAAGCAATTCACAATATTGGGTGCTGAGAAAGTCAATGCAGTTGGGACACTGGGTTCTATTTTTAAAACATTTAAGATTGAATGTAAAGAGAAAGCAAAGTATCTCTATCATAGGTTGGTAGATTTTAGAGCACAAGGGCAAGGAAATCAAGGTTGAAAGTAATATAATGATAGATACAGAGATAGAAGTGGAGAGAGATATAGTGATTGGCAGTGGAAAAATAACTACAAAAACAAGAGTGATAAATACGTTCCACCATGCAACCATGATTTAGAATCTAGAACAAAGGCAATATTGTTTAAACTGGTCAAAGGGTAAGAAAGTCAAGAGAGTTGTCTTAAGGAGATTAAGGTAGATCTATTCAGGTTGAACAAGAAAGTTGAGTCACATACTACTATAATCAAACAACTTGAGTAGCTTAAGCGGTCACAACTCAAGCGACCTAGTATGGCTTTAACAACATTAGTAATCTGTCAACATACTGCTTAAGAGATCCTTTTTCCACTTAAGTGGCCATCGCTTAAGCAGTAAGGGCACCGCTTAAGCGAACCCCTGCTGGGACAGCCTGATTGCTTAATTGATCTTTTAGGCGTTATAGCAGTCCTCCGCTTAAGAGATCCAAATGGGCGCTTAAGTGGTGCAATAGCTTAAAATTATTCTGGGTTTCCACCAACTTCTCAGGATTCATCTTGAACCCTATATATGCAAATGAACTATGCTACCCTATAAAATTTGATGTTTCAAAATCAATGGCGTAGTCAAAATTTCCATTAATGGTCATTTTGATGAAAAATGGGTCCCACACCTATGTTTCAAATTTCTTAACTTCTATCCGAGAGCTCAAAATGAGTTTGGGTGCCTCGGGACCCAGACCAAGGGTCCACTTAGCTTAAAATTGATGTTTCAGAGCTGTTGGAACTAACAAAATTGGCATACAAGGTTATTTGACTGAAGTTTTCCCCCAATAGCCAATTTGAACCAATGAAGACTTCAAAATAGAGAACTGTCTCTAAAAAACCAAATGAACTACTCGGTAATCGAACTGTCAGCTCCAGTAAGTCATAAATGACTTAGGACAACTATAGGAAAGATCTAAATGATGAAAACGAGCAAAAATATAGAAAATGACCTTTATGGTCATTAAAATATCCACTACTAAAAGAACTTTCATCTGCAAAGGTAAAGGATTAGGATGTACCAAAAGCCTCAAACAGATGAGGATAGTAGGTCTGCATCTCGCTCTCGATCTTCTAGTAGCCTCCTTTATTAGGCGGTGCCTCCACTGAACCGTAACTACTAGAATCTTTCTAGTGTGCAACTACCTAACATCATTGGATAATATGAGTACATGATCCTCCATGAAGGTCAACCACTAATCCAACTAGTCTGAGTCCTATCTAAGCACATGCAACACATCAGGGATGTATCGCCGCAACATTGAAACATGAAAAATCGAATGGACAATAGAAAAATTTGGGGGTAAGGCTGACTCATAATCCACCTCACTTACGGCGTGAAGAATCTCAAAGGGTCTAATATATCTGGGGTTGAGGTTGACTTTTCTCCCGAACCTTATCAAACCCTTCATAGGAGATACACAGAGGAATACCTGGTCACCAACTCCAAATCTCAAGGCACAAAGTCTATGATCTGTGTAAGCCTTCTACCTACTCTGAGCATCCCTCAACCTATATTGAATCACCTTAACCTTATCCAATGACTCCTGATGCAAGTCAGTACCATAGGGTCTAATCTCGAAGGTCTCAAACTACTCAATTGGAGAATGACATAGCATAACATACAAAACCTCAAAATGAGCCATCTCAATACTTGAACGGTAGCTATTATTTTATGTGAACTATGACAAACCTAAGTACTGCTTCCATTGACCTCCAAAATCCATAACACAAGCTCGAAAAATGAGTAGTCCAATTCGATTACTCATCAATCTGAGGATGGAAAGCTATACTAAAATCCACTCGAGTACCCAAATCTTCTTGAAAAGCTCAACAAAATCTAGAAGTAAACACCGAACCTCGATCTAAAATAGTAGATCTAGGCACAACATGAAATAGAATTCTCATGAGCATAGACACGGGCTAACCACTCGATGCTGAAGGATATCTGACTAGGAATGAAATATGATGATTTGGTCAACCTATCTACTATGACCCAAATATCATTGGAACCACGGGAAGTACGAGGAAACCCACTCACAAAATCCATGGTAATATGCTCCTATTTACACTCGAGAATGGGCAACCTTGAATCAAGCCACTAGGTCACTGATTCTCAACCTTAACGTTTTTGAAACATAGGAAATGAGCTACAAATTCCACCTTATCTCTCTTCATACCAATCCACTAATAATGCTGCCTCAAATCTCTATACATCTTAGCTGTACCCCGATGAATAGATTATCTTAAGTTATGAGCCTTACGCAGAATTGAGTGAATCAATTCATCTACCCTCGGAATGTAAATGTGGCTATCAAATCTCAAAACACCCTTGGAATCTATGGTAGCCCTCTTGGACTCACCACTCAACACCTGATCTCGGATGATTCAAAGTCTCATATCCTCAAACTGATGACTCTAAATCTGATCAACTAGAGAAGACCTCACATCAACACTAGGAAGAATCCTCCTAGGGTCTAAAATATCAAGTTGTACCATCAAGTTGGCTAAGTATTAGACATCCTATGCTAACGACCTTTGAGAAACTAAGATAGAAGACAACCTACTAATACTCACCACCTTTCGACTCAAGGTGTCTGCTACCACATTCGTTTTGCTTGAATGATACAAAATAAAGATGTTATAATCCTTAAAAAACTCCATACATCTACAATACTTAAAAGTAAGCTCTCATTGAGCATATAAACTGCCACTGCAATCTCCAAGTCAAGATTGGGGTAGTTGCACTCGTGTGCCTTCAGTTGCCTCAGTGCCTATGCAATAACTTGACCTTATTACATCAACATGCAACTCAAACCAATACTCAATCACAAATAGCCTCAATCTTCACTGGACCTATTATAATCTAATCCGTAGACCCCACATGCCCAAAGAACGTGGTAAAAAGCCTATGATCTCTCAAAGTCTAGAGCACAATCTTCAAATGCTGCATATGCTTCTCATTACTCCTCAAATACAAAAGATGTTGTCGATGAACATAATTACAAAGGAATCTAAATAAGACTTGAACATACAATTTATCAATTCCATAAGTGGTTGGGGCATTAGTCAACCCAAAAGACAACACTAGGAACTCATAATGACCATAACAGGTCCTATAGGCTATCTTTGGGATATCCTCATCCCAAATCCTCAACTGATGGTTACCCAAACTCAAGTCAATCTTTGAGAACACTGTTGCACCCTGAAGCTGGTTAAACAAATTATCAATGTGAGGCATAAGATGCTGATTCTTCATCATTACCTTATTAAATTGCCTATAATCAATGCACATATGCATGAAACCATTATTTTTCTTCACAAAAAACATAGGATCTCTAAGGTGACACACTTGGTTTAATAAAACCCTTACCAAGAAAATCTTAAAGCTGAGAATTTAGCTCCTTAAGCTTGACATGAGCCATAATATAAGATGCCATAGAAATAGGTTGGGTGCCTGGATAAAGATCAATAGATGCCATAGAAATAGGTTGGGTGCCTAGATAAAGATCAATAACAAAACCAATATCATGCCTAGGAGGAAGACTAGGTAAATCGATAGGGAAAATATTAGGAAACTCATGAACTACAGGATCAGACTCACCATACTAACATCACGGATATAAGAAAGATAAAACTCATAACCCCTCGAAATAAGTCTGCTAGCCTAAATATAGGAAATAATCCTTGTCAGCTCATGGTTAATAGCTCCCTTCCACACAACTGAGAGTACGTCGGGCATGGATAAGCTAACGATCATAGAAAATTAATCCTATACTATGTGACAGTGGGAAATCCATTCATGCCCAGAATTACATCAAAATCCACTATACCTAACACAATAAGCTTAGCCTGAGTATCAAACTCTTGAACTATTACAACACATGATCTATAAACCCAATCCATTACTAAAGAATTACCCATGGGACAATATACACATAATGACACATATAATGAATCCCAAGACAACTATACCATGAGGCATAATTAGCAGACACATAAGAATAAGCGTATCTTGGAACAAATAAAGCAAAAACTGACTAATGGCACACTAAGATCATAGCTGTGATGAAAACAACCAAATACTTAGCCTCGAGTCTAGTAGGTATGACATACAACTGACCACGCTCACCACTTGGCTAGGCTTCTGATCGATCTCCTATCTTATTTTTAAGAGAACATCTATAAGCAACCTAGGGACTACCCTGGTGACCATACACACCACCTGTAGCTGGGGGTAGAACTACAAAAATTGATAGAACATTCTTATCTGAAGGAACCATAGCTCCATGACTTGGGCACTCTCTCGAGAAATAGCCAAAAGCCCTACAGCCATAACATACCCTAGGCATTATACAAAAACCAAAAAATCTGACTGAACCAAAATAACCACCTTGGCTAGATTAATCAGAAGACAAACCCCTTAAAGATTGACCACTACCTTGGCCAGGATAATTATTGTAATTAGACTGACTTTCATTAATAATTTGAAGTACTGCCTAAATGGGCCTACTGGACTGACTCTGATGCTGATATGGCTAATACAGAATGTACCTAACCTGTGAACCACTACCTCTGAATCGTGAACCACTATGGCTCCTACTAAAACTACGCTAATATCATGGACTCTTATCACTGCCCCGTTGAGCCTCATAATGCATCATATCCATAAGCTAAGCACCATTAGAAACCTTAAAAAAATATATACTTACAATAACCAAACTCAATGTAGGCATACAAAAGAAAGCTGCAATCCCTTAACCAACATCTAACCATCTCATACTCAGTAGTCAAAATAGAAGTAGAATACCTAGCCAACTCATGAAATTAAACCTCATACACCACAACAGTCATAGATCCCTGATCCAACTTTGAGAATTAATCCCTCAAATAAACCTTAACACTATAAGGCATATACTTCTCTAAGAAGATATCAAAAAACTGAGTCAATGTCAATAGGGGAGATCCAACTGGCCTGGACTCAAGTTGAAATCACCACCGGTGTCAAGCTTCCAAGTCCAACAAAAAGGTAGTGTAATCCACACCACGGTCTCAGCTAGGCCTAAATTATGGAGCTTCTCTTTACACAAAATCAAGAACTCATATGCATCCTCGAACGGTGTACATAAAACTTAGGAAAATCCAATATCAAGAATCTACCTAACATCTTTTACTCCTCAATAGACATAACAGTTTGGGCAACTACAGGCAGAGAAACCACCGATAAAAGAGGGAACTCAATTTGGGAGCTACTAAGATAGGTTGTGCTCCCTCCTCTATACCACTCTCATCCATAGATTATGAACCATAGATCGTGCACCACCAACCAATCCAAAAAGATAATCCAATGCATCCCTGAGCACTAAAGAAGAAATAAACCTTGATAGAGCTTGGGCTGGTTTGTGGCCCATTATTAGCTGGGGCAAAAGATTCTCTGGATTAGAGCAGAAATAGGGTCTGGGAAAGGACCTTCATCCTATACCCTAGCTGGGGATACATCTCTAGGCTATACATGACCTCTAGGTCATTTATGAACAACGACAGGATCCACAGGCTCGATCTTAGGATCCTCATCTTATATAGCAATAGTACGTGTCCTAGCCATTTATGGAAGAGTGAAATCAAAGGAATTCTTTAGAAACCAACTCATAATCTTTGAACAAAATGAGTGAAAGAAGTGAAGAACTCCTAAGAATATCCTATAGCCTTCCAAAGATAAGAAATGGACATCGTCGTTCTAATATGCAAAATTCTACTAGACACTTGCTCTTGTATCAACAACTGGTGAACCTATGCTTTTATACCAATTTTTCATAACCCAATTTATGAGTCATGATGGTACCTACTTTATTCTATCAATAGTAATCCAAACCATAGATCGTAGCTACAAGAAATGGGCTAATTTGGTAAAAAAGGCGTAAAAGCCAAAACTCAACAATTAAAGACATATGATAACAATAAGATAGTAATGATAGTCTAGAATATAGATAAAGCATCAATAACTATCCCACGACCTAGTAGTGTTGGTACAAGAGCTACTACAAAAGAACATAAGTACTGAAATAGCTAAATACAATTTGTATTGAATAATGAAAGAGTAGACATAGATAATAGAAGAAAAAAGGGGCAACTCTAATTTTAAGAGTTCACCCAATCTCTAAATCAACACAGCACGATCTTCATGTCATCTGTGGCTTCTAGTACTCAGATCTGCACCAAAAAAATATAGAAGTGTATTATAAGTACCAAAACCATAGGTACTCAGTAGGCATCATTGGACAATTAGGCTAAATAATGATATAAATATGATAGGATACAAGATAAATAAGCTAAGTCAAGGAAAAAAGGGCAAACCTAGAAATAATCTTCAATATTGTAAATAAAAAATCAGAACAAACATAATAAGAATGAAAGCATAATTAATATTACAAAACTAACCCCATAAGCTGATAAGTGCTGAAAGATAAATAACTCAATGCGTCCACCATACGCCTGGAGGTTGCAATTGAAGAAAGGTAAATAACTGAAGTTCCATATATTTACTAAATATCTAGACATAACCAGGAATCAATACATATTATATCATATCATAAATAACTCATAATTTTGGACTTGAACAAAAAGTCAATAAAATCATCATCATTATTATCATACTGGATTTGAATCAGAATTCAAGTCATAATTATCATCATCAATTGCCGGACTTGAACCAGAACTCAATATCCATAAACTATTAAATTTTGTCTAAAATTTTCACCAACACCTCAGTACCAAACTAACATAATCATTAAGTATCTAATATCATCAAAGTCCCAAAATAAGCATTTCAAAGGGTATAACATACGTAAACCAGTCTATAAAAGCTAACACAAGTTTTGGTCTAAGGTGGGTCGAAAGGGAATACTTCTAATCCCCCAAAATCCATTCTAAGATAGATTCTACCTTGTACTAGGCTATAGTATCCTAATTCACTTTTAGATGTTACACAAGCCACAATCAATCCTAAGTTAGCAATTCTACCCAAATCATGAGAAACTAAGTTAATTCCGCCTAAATTATGAATAGGCTAAACAATCAAAATAATTACTAATTAAATCAATCATACTTCCAATACCTAAATCCCATCCCATATCTAGCATAATATCATAATTATACAATGAATTAGCTCAATTTATGGAGAAGGTAAACCTAGCCTACCTGGATACCGAGTAAAAACTCAAAGAAATTGTTGAACTACTAATTTTCCTTTTTGAAAAACTTTCGCAAGATCCCACGCTATCAAAATCACAATCCACTCATCAAAATAAGAACAATGATACCTATATTGCACAATTATGCTTCATATCCAAAATAATGTAGAAATCCCATGTGGATCCTGCAAGTGGAATCGCACTTCAAAATTGATAATACATCCCTCTATGCTCAAAGAATATTTACCCTTGAGAATGGATGGATTCTAAGCTCTAATGCTGCTATAGTCAACCCACCAATCTTGTAGGGATTTTGGGGAAATTATGTGATTAGAAGCCATGAAATTGATGGAAACTTATCAAGAATTCAGAGAAAAAAATCATAATTTAATTTCACAAATGATCCAAAATCACCCGCCAATGATTCTCCCAAGTTTTCTCACTTTTTAGGGTTCTACACTCTTGGAAATGGGTAAAAATGGGAGAAATCAGGCTAAGTGGGGTTTTTATATGGTACTAGGAGCTAGGTTGTCACTTAAGCAGACACTAAGCTACTTAAGCAGTCACCACTAGGAACTCATAATGACCATAACAGGTCCTATAGGCTATCTTTGGGATGTCCTCAGCCTGAATCCTCAACTGATGGTTACCCAACCTCAAGTCAACCTTTGAGAACACTGCTGCACCCTGAAGTTGCTCAAACAAATCATCAATGTGAGGCGTAGGATATTGAATCTTCACCATTGCCTTATTAAGTTGCCTATAATTAATGCACATACGCATAGAACCATTATTTTTCTTCACGAAAAACATAGGATCTCTAAGGTGACGCACTTGGTCTAATGAAACCCTTACCAAGAAAATCCTAAAGCTTAGAATTTAGCTCCTTAAGCTCGACATGAGCCATATGATAAGATGCCATAGAAATACGTTGGGCTCCTGGATCAAGATCAATAACAAACTCAATATCACGCCTATGAAAAAGACTAGGTAAATCGATAGGGAAGATATTAGGAAACTCATGAACTACAAGATCAGACTCACCATACTAACATCACAAATATAAGAAAGATAAAACTCACAACCCCTCAAAATAAGTCTCCTAGACCGAATATAAGAAATAATCTTTGTCAGCTCATCGTTAATAGCTCCCTTCAACACAACTGAGAGTATGTTGGGCATGGATAAGGTAATGATCTTGGAAAAATAATCCTATATCACGTGATAGTGGGATAACAATTCATGCCCAGAATTACATCAAAATCCACTATATCTAACACAATAAGCTTAGCCTGAGTATCAAACTGTTGAACTATTACAAATCATGATTTATAAATCAATCCATTACTAAAGAATTACCCATGGGAGTATATACATATAATGGCACATATAATGAATCCAAAGACAACTATAGCACGAGGCATAATTAAGACACATAAGAATTAGTGGATCCTGATCAAATAAAGCAAAAGCCGACTAATGGCACACTAAGATCATTGTTGTGATAAAAACATCCAAATACTCAGCCTTGAGTCTAGTAGGTATGACACACAACTGACCACGCTTACCACCTAGTTGGGCTTCTGATCGATCTCCTATCTTATTTGCTAGAGAACCCTTATAAGCACCCTAGGAACTACCCTGATGACCATACACATCACTTGTAGCTGGGGGCAGAACTACCAAAATTGATAGAACATTCTTAGATGAAGGAACCATCGCTCCACGACTAGGGCACTCTCTTAAGAAATGGACAAAAGCCCTACAACCATAACATACCCCAGGTACTATACAAAAACCAAAAAATTTGACTGAACCAAAATAACCACCATAACTAGAATAACCAGAAGATAAACCCCTTAAAGATTGACCACTACCTTGGCCAGGATAATCATTGTAATTAGACTGACCTCTACTAATAATTTGAAGTACGACCTAAATAGGCCTACTGGACTGACTTTGATGCTGATATAGCTAATACAAAGTGTACCTAACCAGTGAACCACTACATCTGAATCATAAACCACTATGGTTCCTACTAAAACTACCCTGATACCGTGGACTCTTATCACTGCCCCCTTAGGCCTCATGATGCATCTCATCCATAACCTAAGCATGATTAAAAACCTTAGAAAAATATATACTTACAACAACCAAACTCTATGTAGGCATACAAAAAAAACCTCAATCCCTTAACCAAGCAACGAACCCTCTCATACTCAGTAGTCAGAATAGAAGTAGCATACCTAGCCAACTTATGAAATTGAGCCTCATACACTACAACAGTCATGAATCCCTACTCCAACTTTGAGAATTAATCCCTTAAATGAACCTTAAGACTGTAAGGCATATACTTATTTAAGAAAATCTCAAAAAACTTAGTCCATGTCAATAGGGGAGATCCAACTGGCCTGGAATCAAGTTGAAATATCCACCGTTGTCAAGGTATCAAGTCCAACTAAAAGATAGTGTAATCCACACCACGAGTCTCAGCTAGGCCCAAATTATGGAGCTTCTCTTTACACAAAATTAAGAACTCATAAGCATCATCGGATGGTGTGCAAAAAACCTAGGCAAATATAATATCAAGAATCTACCTAACATCTTCTGCTCCTCAATAGACATAGAAGGTTGGGAAACTAGAGGTAGAGAAACCACCGATGAAAGAGGGACCTCAATTCTGGGAGCCGCTGAGATAGGTTATGCCCCTACCTCTATACCACTCTAATCCTTAGACTATGAGCAATAGATTGTGTACCACCAACCAATCCTAAAAGCTAATCCAATGCATCCCTGAGCACTAAATAAGATATAAATCTTGATGGAGCTTGGGCTGGTCCGTGGCCCATTATTAGCTGGGGCAGAAAAATCTCTGGATTGGAGCAGAAATAGGGTCTAGGAAAGGCCCCTTATCCTATACCCTAGATCGGTATACATGTCTAGGTTATACATGACCTCTAGATTATTTATGAACAACGACAGAATCTGCAGTCTTGATCATGGGATCCTCATCTCATGTAGCAATAACATGTGTCCTAACCGTTTATGGAAAAGTGACATCAAAAGAACTTTTAGAAACCAAATCATACTCTTAGAACGAAATTAGTGAAAGAAGTAAAGCACTCCTAAGAATATCCTATAGCCTTCCAAAGATGAGAAATGAACGTCATCATTCTGATCTACAAAATTCTACTAGACACTTGCTCTTGTATTAACAATTGGTGAACCTAGGCTTTTATACTAATTTTTCATAACCCAATTTATGAGTCATAATGGCACCTACTTTATTCCATCAATAATAAGCCAAACCATAGACCGTAGCTACAAGAACTGGGCTAATTTGATAAAAAAAATGTAAAAGCTAAAACTCAACAATTAAAGACATGATAAAAATAAGATAGTAATGATAGTCTAGAATATAGATAAAGCATCAATAACCATCACACGACCTAGTTGTGTTAGTATAAGAGCTATTATAAAGGAACATAAGTACTGAAATAGTCAAATATAATTTGTATTGAATAATGAAAGAGTAGACATAGATAATAGAACAAAAAGGGGGCAACTCTAATTTTGAGAGCTCACCCAATCTCTAAATCAACTCAGCACAATCATCATGTCAGCTGTCGGTACTAGTACTCAGATCTACACTAAAAAAGTACATAAGTGTAGTATGAGTGCCAAAACCATAGGTACTCGGTAGGCATTATCAGAAAACTGGGCTAAATAATGATATAAATATGATAAGATACAAGATAAATAAGCTAAGTCAAGGAACAAAGGGCAAACCTAGAAATAAGCTTTAATATTGCAAATAAAAAATCAGAACAGACATAATATGAAAGAAAGCATAATTAATACTACAAGACTAGCCCCATAAGCCAGTAAGTACTGAAAGATAAATAACTCAATGCGGTCCACCATACTCCTGGAGGTTACAATTGAGGAAAGGTAAATAACTAAAGTTCCATAAATTTACTAAATATCTAGACATAACTAGGAATCAATACATACTATATCATATCATAAATAACTCATAGTTTTGGACTTGAACCAAAATTCAATAGAATCATCATCCTTATTATCATTTGCTGGACTTGAATCAGAACTCAAGTCATAATTATCATCATCAATTGCCGGACTTGAACCAGAACTAAATGTCCATAAATTATTTAATTTTGTCTGAAATTTGCACCAACACCTAAGTACCAAACTAGCATAATCATTAAGTATCTAATCTCCTCAAAGTCCTAAAATAAGCATTTCAAAGGGTATAACATACGTATAAAAGTCTCCAAAAGATAACACAAGTCTTGGTCTAAGGTGGGTCGAAGGGGACTACTTTTAATCCCCTAAAATCCATTCTAAGGAAGATTCTACCTTGTACTAGGCTATAGTATCTAAATTCACTTCTCGATGTTACACAAGACACAATCAGTCCTAAGATAGCAGTTCTACCCAAATCATGAGTAGCGAAGTTAATTCCACCTAAATTATGAATAGGCTAAACAATACAAATAATTATTAATTATGAATAGGCTAAAAAATCCAAATAATTATTAATTAAATCAGTCATACTTCTAATACCTAAATTCCATCCCATATCTAGCATAATATCATAATTATATAACGAATTAGCTCAATTTATGGTGAAAGTAAACCTAGCCTACCTGTACACCAAGAAAAAACTGAAAGAATTTGCTAAACTAATAATTTTCCTTTTTGAAAAGCTTTCGCAAGATGCCACACTATCAAAATCACAATTCACTCATCGAAATGAGAACAATGATACCCATATTACACAATTATGCTCCATATCTAAAATTACATAAAAATTCTATGTGGGGCTCGCTTGTGGTATCGCACTTTCAAAATGACAATATATCCCTCTATGCTCAAGGAATATTTACCCTTAAGAATGGATGAATTCTAAGCTCTAATGCTGCTATAGTCAACCCACCAATCATGTAGAAATTTTGGGGAAATTATGTGATTAGAATCCATGAAATTGATGGAAATTTTATCAAGAATTCAGAGAAGAAACGTGTAATTTAATTTCACAAATGATCCAAAATCACCCGCCAATGATTGTCCTAAGTTTTCACACTTTTTAGGGTTCTACACTCTTGGAAATGGGTAAAAATGGGATAAATCAGGCTAAGTGGGGTTTTTATATGGTACCAGGAGCCCGGTTGTTGCTTAAGCAAACCTTAGGCTGTTTAAGCGGTCACCACTATAGTGGCCTAGTATCTGTTCAGCAATATTGGCAATATGTCAACATACCTCTTAACCAGTCCCGTTGCTGCTTAAGCAACCATCGCTTAAGCGGTAAGGGCGTCCCTTAATCAAACCTCTAATGGGCTAATCTGATTGCTTAAGCAGTCAGCTGGGTGCTTTAGCAGTCCTCTATTTTTACGACCCAAAAAGGAGCTTAAGTGGTGTACTAACTGAAAGATTAAAATTCTTTTGGGTTTCCACCAACCCCTTGAGATTCATTTGAAACCCTAGATATGCAAACAAACTATGCTACCATATAAAATTTTACATTTTGAACTCAATGGCGTAGTAGAAATTTCCATTTGAGGTCAGTTTGATGCAAAGTGGGTCCCACACCTATGTGCCATTTTTCTTAACTTCCAGCTAGTAGCTCAAAATGAGTTTGGGAGCCTCTAGACCCACACCAAGGATCCACCTAGCCAAAAATCAATGCTCTGGAGCTGTTGGAACTATCAAAATTGGCATATGTTTTTGTATAAAAAATGTTTTCTCTCGGTAGCCTATTTGAACCAACGAAGACTTCAAAATAGGAAATTAGCTCTAAAAAAATCAAATGAATTGCCCGATAATCAAACTGTCAGATCCAGTAAGTCATATATGACTTGGGTAGCTATAGGAAAGCTCTAAATGCTAAAATCAAGCGGAAATGCTAAAAATGACTTGGAGGGTTATTAGAAAAATTGCATTAAATTTCTACGAAAACCAATCCCCGTGGAGATGATACTTAACTATACTATCTTTTACTAGTGAAGAGCTTAGATATATTATGTTCAACAGTCATCATAATTTGGTGTTTCTACCAAGGATTGACAATAAGTAATTTTTGATAGAGTTTTTTGTATTAATTTAGGTTCTTTATTTTATTTATTTTTAGTTAGCTTCTCAAGTTTACTATTGTCATAGGCAGCAGGTACTAAACCACAACTCTAGTATATGACACAATCTTCCTCAATAGAAATCATTGAATACAACGTAGAGATGGAAAGAGCTTTATTCTTTCTTTTGTTTAAGAACTTGTGGAGAAGGTTTTCGAATAGTCTCAGAGTCAAAATACAATGGTTGATGATATTGGAAATATAGATCTAAATAACCCACTCAAATCTATTAATTTGAATAGCCCACCTGAGGTAGAGGATGATGCTAAACACAGGGGGTTGGTAATTAGAGGAACAATTATCCACCTGCTGTGATGGAGGACCAAATAGACCAATTTATTGATGGAGTAGGGAGATTGTTGGGAGATTATGCAAAGCCAAACTGTAATGGGAATGCAGTCTAGTGTGAGATGCCCTCCTATTGTAGCCAACAACTTTAAGGTTATTCTCCAAGCAATCTAGAACAACTATGCTTTTTAGGAAAAAGAAAAACAAAGATCCAAATTGTCATTTGATGGACTTTGATGAAATTTTGAATACCTTTCAATATGGCATAAGGTGATGTAATATATTAAGGGCATTCTAACTTTGTATTTTTAAGATACAAAAATATTTATTTGTGAGCCTTGAACTACAACATAAACTTAGGTTTGCATCCTTGCCATCGTATTGTTTGTAGCCCTAATTTTTTTGATTGATAATCAAATTTCTATATTTCTTTCAAGTTTTTATTATATAACCATTACTAAAATAATTTACATTTTCAATTTAGTGGTTTTACCCACACAACTTTAAAGATTTGATTCCATGGATAATACTAAACAAAATTTTGTTAAATTTATTCCGAAACCAATCCTTGTGGAGGCGATACTTTACTATACTAATTTTGATTAGTGAAGTGCTTAAATAAATTGTGTTATGTGGACAAGATGGTCCCCTATAGGTCATGAATATTGGACATAAATAAGTCTCCTTAGAGTGTGTGTACAAATTAGAAAGTGTTATATATGGTGAGTTTGAGACATGAGTTTTATCATATAGTATGATGATGATAGTATTATTGTTATTAGACTTATGGAATTGAAATAGACGTAGATACCTCTCACATTATGATTATGGTACCTATGATTGTGATGATAAGCTTAATATGGTTGATGGTTTCATGATCTAGTTGTTGTTGTTGCTTGGCCTGTTATGAAATTACTTGTTATGTGTTAAACGTGTTGGGCTTGTATTCTAATACATTATGTGATTTATGTGTCACGACCCGATTTTCAAGTTATGATGGTACCTACTTTAACCCACCAGTAGGTAAGCTAAACCATATCTCGAAATAACATGTAATGAGCTAAATGACGAAAGATGATAGAATACAAAATTTAGACATACAAGTGGAAAACTAAATAGCAGTATATTATCATGAACGTAGTAGAAAACAGAGTAAAGAAGGAAATGTGCAAAAAGAGTATCCTATGACCTAATTAAGTAGGTGCAAGAGCCACCAAATCCAAAAAAAAATAGAGTATTATACAATATCAAATATACAAGTAGTTTCAAAAAAGTAAACACTATCCAAAAATAGAAGAAGGAGAGAGGATCAACTCGGACTCTGAAAGCTCACCCTATCTATGAATCCCCAAAAGCAATCCTGAAAGAAATGTCTGTGATGGTAGCTCGTACTCAGATCTACATCAGAGAAAGATGTAGAAGTGTAATATGAGTACAGAAAACAATGGGTACTCAGTAGACATCATCGACCGATTGATCTAAATTATGAAAAAATTATAATAAAGTAAGGGAATATAAAATCAAGTCAAGGGTAAGACTAAATCCAAAATAATAATCTAAGTCAGGAAAAAGTGGTAAATAGGAATAATAAGTAAAGTAAAGTAAATACCATTGTTACGCCTCAAATCTTATTGAGCTGGACAAGCACCTATAGCTGTAAAGGCCCAAGTGAACCAATCCATAACCTTGTATATCTCATGCATGTAACTATAATAACCAAAGTTTTTTCCATACATGAATATAATGCATTGATGAGAAATAAACGACAAGCCCAAAGCTATATACACCAGACTTGGCTATTGGGGCCATAAAATCTAAAAGATAAGACACTATCATGATTAACTTTACATTAGTATACAAAGCCTCTAAAAGATGCATAAAAACTTAGTTAAGGCTGGGAAAACCCCTGCTATACTCTTACTTCTGTACAGTACCAAAATATATAAAACAGACTCGAAAAGCCCCAAATCAATTGGGAGCTCACCAATAGTCATTGGATAACTTGGTCTTCTACTGAGAAGGAGTATTAGTTGAAGCACCTGTACCTACAATATGAAATACAGGTCCCCCATAAGGGGCGTCAGTAAAAAAATATATACTGAATATGTAAGGCTGAAAGTAACCACACATAATATAGGAGCTCAATGAAAATCAGATACAAGTGTACAAATAGTGCTAGTAGACCACCTTTATATATGCTGGTAGGGTCAGATACATTACATTTTTTTATTCATTTTACCTTTCTTACTTTATGATCATTGTAAGCTATATGATACAACTGACTAACTAATCAGTGGTAAATAGACAAATCAGGATCGGCCTATGCTAAGCTTATGCCCCTGAGATGCCACCCATATATAAACATTGGGATTGCCCCATTCTAAGATTACACCCATGAACTACCACCCACATATAAAGTTATCGAGATCGGACCATGCTAGGCTTATGCCCCTGAGCTGCTACCCGTTCAATTCATATTAGCATTATTTAGTTTATTTAGCCTTTGAGATTGTTATTTTGGTGGTCATAACATTATGGTACCTTGAAATAATAATCTACCAATAAGAGACATGTGAATAAACACATAATTCAATGACAAAGTGGTATGGAGTAGACTGTATATTGATGAAATATTCAGGAGCTAAAAAAAACATACGGGTCTTATTTTACTTAAAGAAGAACTCTTGAGATTTGCTAGTGAATACAAAAATGCAAACTTAATATAAGCATGTTGTGAGGAATTTTAACATATTAGGGAGCAGGAACAAGGTTATTAGCTAGATAGGAGGTCTTATGCTGCCACTAGGTATCATTTATTATGGGAGAGCTATAGAAGCTTACTTTGTACCACAAGGGTTGGATTTTATGCCAAATAATACGACAGAGTAGCCTTACATACCTGGTTTTATAACTCCGCTATTAACCTAACTTAACTTCCAGCCCTTAGGATTGTTTATCTACAATAAAGTATATGGTAAAACAAATATCAGTAACTAGCCAACACATTGGGTAACTTAACTTTGTCCAAAATAATAGCTGGGCAGTAAGCCCTTAGTTTATTAGTCAAGGGTGTTATTTTAACCATTTTCTTGTCTAATTATACCCACATTTCATACATATTCTTCTAAGATCTCCTGAAACAACTTTGGCTTCATTACACCCTCCAAACGATACATAAAATAGCATGGGCATTAATTATATACACCAATTAATTTGGTGGTGCACCACCACACCTTTCTTCTATATTTCAATATGAACTAATCACACCTTTCCCCAACATCAAAATGGAAGCCCCCAACATATGCACACAAAACAGTCCATAAAATATCCCTAAATTCCTTTTATTGTAGCAATCAAATATGGAACTTATAATCCGTTGAGTTCTCAATAACAACACATCCATAATTCTTTCCCAAATTCATATATAAGGAGAAAAAAAAGGAGCAGTCACCTTACCTTAATTTTTGAAACTTATCCTTTTAATTCAAACTCTTCAAGAACTTGAACTTTCCTCTACACTTTAAACCAAAGAAAAAAAGAGAAGTCTCTTAACAACAAAGAAAAGTGAGCAGGTAGCTTGTTTTATATTCTGCCATGTATTTATAATTAAGAACTTATAACATATTTTCCTAATCTTCCATGAGCTAATTAAACTTAACCTTATGTGTTTTCACTTAACTTAGCTTGCAAAGATGAGGGTTTCTTTAAGAATCCTAGAAGGGATTTTTAGGGCTGCTGTTCTTATCCTTGATAGAAAAGGGAGAAAGCTGAAATTAAAAGGGTGGATATTATGTTTAAAATGAGTAAAAAGGCTAGCTATATTGGTCTTTATTAATCCTTCTATAACCTCTCTTATTGACCCTATTTTCAGCCACAAATTAGTCCAAGTATGTGATGCACCTACTTAAGAGTTCAAGCTACTCAAATTTCTAAGAAGGTGATGCACCTATTTGCTTAATTCTTAGTTGGGTCCTATAACCGACAACCCCACGTGAGCTACGTGGAATACCAACATTTGAAACCCTTATTGGCGGGAGCGTCATGCCAGGGAGTACAACCTTAAAACTGCAATAATCATAATCGGGCCTTGGCAGATTTAAGTATTGGGCCTTTACTCCATTTTCTTCCTCTTTTACTTAATTTGGGCCCAAATGAGTAGATTAATATAGGCCCAAATCTGATCCATGGACTTGGTCCATTAACTTAGTTCATGTAACTTAAGTAGGTGACTCACCAACTAGCTTAATTAAGTCAAGCAAGCACCTTAACAAATTACTCTTTTTTCAGTTCTTAATCCCTTTAATCTAACCTAAAACTTGTATATATTTGGTCACTTTAAACTTTAGATTCAAATATCGGCTTGCGATTCTAAGTTAAATAGTTGTATCGATGTTAACTTGGTCATGTCACATTAAAACATACGTGTAGACTCTAGAACTCCATTTACACCATTAATACTGGCATAACAATCTCGTCCATTACCTATACCACAGGGCTATACAAAGTTCCATATAATTAGAGCAAGTACATACAAAATACAAGGTGTTACAACTATCTAACTATCATCTCATTGGGCCCCCATATGTCTAGATGTCATAAAAAACAAGAGTGAAATAGACCATCGTGCCCCTATAATCCTGGTGAAAGCAAATGAGAAGAATATACTGATAAAAGAAATCATAAAGTTTTCCCAAATGTGACAATATAAGTGGAAATATCTTTGAACCATAAATATCAAACTTGAACCAGAACTGAGAACAACACCATCATAATAAAGTTCCACATAAAGATCATGAATTCCGGACTTAAACCAAAACTAGTAATTAAGTGCCATTTAGTAGATATGCTATAAATGAATCTAATATAGTCAGTAACAAGAGAGCTACAAATCACCAAACTTGAACTGGAACTAGGGTAAATAGACAGAGTATTAGAATGATCTAAGATTATGAATTTTATTCTAATCCATTTAATATATCTACTAGGTAATAGGTCAAATAAATAAGAGAAGTGATATTAACCACTAAGTGTAGATGCACAGTCTAAAAAGCCAAAAAACCACTTGATCCATAGTGATAAAATTAACTAAAGTCAATAAAGGTTCCTAAGTCATACCAAGGTCCAATATTTAATCAAAGTTCACCACTTAAAGGCTTATTAAATTAACAAGAAGCTAGACTAAGGATATTAGTTAAAGAAAAGATCGGTAGGGCCCGCTATTAGTCCCAAAAACCCATGCTAAGGTAGGCACTAACCCAAACTTAAGCTATGCCTTATAATTCAATCCCATAGTCATAAATAATCAAAATCTAGTCTTATTATGTCAATCTAATTTGGTATGGGGAAGGACGAGTTAAACTCTAATCAAAAGACTCTCTAATCGGCTAAGTATCCACTAGTTGCTAAATTGTCAACCAAATCATAAATACTCACCTATAACTACAATAATAGCACAATAATATCATAATTAAAGTCAATCTAAGGGAAGAGTAAGCCAGCCTACCTGGACATTGTTAAAATCTTAAGAAAACCCATTACATCGAGGCTTTTCCTTTTTGATAAGCCTTGAAATGCTACCACACTATCAAAATAATAATCTATGTATTAAGATGAGAATAATGATATCCAAATTTCATATAAATTATTCGGATAAAAAGTCAAGATAAAAGACCCTCGTGGGCAAAAACATACATTTGAAACCGTTAACACATCCCACTAAGCTTTAGGATCATTTACCCCTCCTTAAAATAGATGAATATTGAGGATCACTAGACCCTCAAATTAGACTCAACTTACTGATGTATTTAAATTTAATAAAACTATTTAAAATAGAAATGAAGAGGAAACTTATGAAATAATTAAGGGGAATATGAACACATAACTCCTCCAACTCACCTATGATGCTCAAAGCTCGATCTCCATAAATCTCTAAGCTTTCTAGGGATTTATGGTGTTTGAGATTAGAAAAATAAGCTTGATCGAATAAGAAATGAAATTTATAGGGGGTACTAGTGATGGACGCTTTAGCAGCTAAATGACTACTAAAGTGGTCACCACTAAAGTGATCAGGTGCTACTAAAGTGGCCAAGCCTTACATGGCCGACCTCTGTAAAAGCGGTAATGAGTTCTCTTTAGCAATTGGAGAGAAAACCTTGTGGATGCTAAAGAAACCCCCTAGACTATTAGTTAGCTAGAAGCTTAATAACCAGTTAGCTATTTAAGTAGCTGCACCAGATAAAGCCCAACACCAACAAACATAGTAAAATGCCAAGTTTTTAATCGGACCTTCAAGATTTGTTTGGAGTACATGAATGTAAATAAACTATGCTAACCTAACAAATTTGACATTATAGACTCAATGCTTCTATATAAATGTCAAGAATAGGTCGTTTTGATGAAATTTGGATCCCACACCTAAGGGCCATTTTAACCAAATTCCACCCAATATCCCAAAATGAGTTAGAAAGTCTAGGGACCCAAAACAAGGATCTTCATAACCTAAAATATACATTATAGAGCTAATAAAACTATCAAAATTAGCACCTGAGATGTTTAACTAAAGTTTGGGTCTGATTTTATTTCTTAATAATGAAAGCTCTAAAATATGGAATTGTCCCTAAAAACCAAATGAACCGCCTTGTGACTGAACTCTCAGTACCAGAAAGTTATAAATGACATTTTTCAACAATAGAAAAGTTCTAATTATGGAAAACCATGAAAGTGCAGCTAATCACTTGGAGGGTCATTACAATATCCAATACTAAAAGGAATTTCATCCGTGAAGGTCAAGGATTAAGATGTACAAAAAGAATCAAATAGGTGGGGATACTAGAATTGTTTCTCACTCTTGATCTCCTTAGTATCCTCCTCAATTGGATGGTGTCTAAACTGAACTTTAACCATTATAATCTCACTAGAGCGCAGTCGTCTGACAACCCTGGATAATATAAAGACTAACTTATAAGCTTCCTTTACAATAGTACAAAGTATCTCAAACAACCTAATATACCTAGGGCTAAGCTTACCTCTGTTATCAAACCTCCTCACATCCTTGAAGGGTGATACTTAAAGAAAATCCTGACAACCAACTACAAACTTCAAGGCGCAAAACCTATTATTAGAATAACTCTTCTGCGTACCTCGAGATACCCGTAGACTATCCTAATTCACCTAAACACTATCCAAAGACTCATAAAGAAATTTGGTACCATGAGGTTAATGTCAAGAACCGAGACTAACCCCTAGTCGTAATACAGTGCTTAGAGCACAAGTTACCCCAAGCTAAACTATGGCCTGACATGACATTAGGAATTTTAAAAATAAATGATAATATGACTATACAAAAGTTGAACTAAATTATGAAATAATAATCAAAACCAACAAAAATTTTTGAGTTTAAAACCATAAAGTTGAAAATTTAGCTGTATGTTTGAAAATATCTACTAAGATGAGTTGTTGGTCCAAGCTTCTTGCTAAGCCTAACTAAATAAAACAAAACAAAAATTGATACTAGTCCTCGAATGATAATAACTCACCAACGTACATCGACTGATGTGGTAGTAGATCGTACTAAGCGCGATTCAGATGATGAGTGTTTAGACCTATATTATGAGATAATATATTAAAATAAAAAGTATACGATCATTTCTTTAAATGTACAAAGTAAGTGAGATACGAAATAACTGATATAGGCTAGACATGATACAAATATGGTAAACTAATAAAGGACCAAGTGTTGAACATGTGCTGTATAATAATTTGAATAACTGAATACAAGGTCATGCACATATCTAAATCTAAATTATGGGTTGTGTTGTGTGGGATATACTAGTAACCAACATACTCTATTTTGAGATAACCATGTTCCAACTTGTAATTCAACTAGAAGGGTGTTCAGTACCTTGCCAAGGGTACGAACACTAACTGACATGGATTTACTAAACTGCTGCCTAGAAGGACTATGGTATTAAGACTGGTTTGATGGGTGATACTTTAGAAACTATGGTGGTACCATATTTCTTAGAATTAGGGACTTATTATAAATTTCTCATCCTATTTTATGGGTGAGTTGATCCTAGGTGGATTTATGCACCTAAGTGTCAATAATGTACATACGTTTAGCCTAGTTTTTGAGGACTTCTAGTGTTCTTAGTAAGTTGTTAATGATATAATTGATCATATATGTGTTACAATACATATTTATAGTGGTTAAGGTGTGATAAAAACAAGTTTGGAATCAATTTGGTCACAGAGTTTAGATGAGAAAACTAGTGTTACTAGATTGAGCAATGTGTCGTTCTAGTGTATCTTGATGGATTCTATTGAGTTGTGTGCACTAATTTGTAGTTTTTGTTGATTTAGGAGACCATAAATAATGTTAATGTAAATTATGAGAATATAAATAAGCTGAAATTATAATGGAAATACACCCACCAAGTGAGGAAATCAAAGACAAAAGGAAGGAGTTAAAGATGATGAAATCTGGATTTTTTGCGTAAATGGGTGTGACACACCCTTGAACCTCCGATTTAAGGGAGTGACATGACCAAAGAAACAAAATAACATGTATAAAACTATAATAATATGAATTAAGGGTGTGACACTCCCTAAACGTGCCACTACATAGGAGTGCCACGCCTAACGCACTAAAATGGCCAACTTTTCTCAAGTTATAAATAGGACACTAAGGACTTGTTGCAGAAACTTTGGACGACTTTTAGGGATGTAATAAAATTTTTGGTTATTAAATTAGGGTTATTAATCTTTTATTTAGTTTATGTTTGTTTTTTATACATGAATTTAAAACCTGTGATTCGTTGTAAGACCATGAGTGGGTAAATAACCTCGTCTAGGGTCGAGGACAAGAACATGATTAATTAAGCATTAAAATGAGTTTATTTAACTTTATTATCATTATTGGTTGTTCATATATAATTGTTATTACTATTATACAGATTCACGACCCTTAGGATAACCTATATTTCTATTGTGACCTCGGAAAGAGGAATAATAGATTATATTGCGGGATATTATATGTTCAAGGAATTAAAGTTGGGATTTGGGTTTAGGATAAGAATATACCTAATTCACCCCATTTGGTTCATATAAGGTATGAAATAAAATCATGTTTAAATTAGTTCTCGTATCCCCGCTCAATAATGTAGTTGTGGGGGCTAAGTTAGATAGACGATGAATGGCTCAGAAGACCATAATCTTGTTATCAACTCCATGAATAAAAAAAAAAGGTAATTAATTAAACTAACAATATTGTATGGATGATTAGGATTTTTTTTAATGCCTTGACCCTGGACTTTTCCCCATTATTGTCTCCAATAATTTAGAAGTCAAAATTATTTACAGTAACTTTTAATTCTCAATTTCTAAACATTATTGGTTACATTTGCACTTGTCCAATATTTGTAGTAATTCTAGAATTTGATTGTTGTAAAGAACACGTCTGTGTGGACTTATACTTGGCTTTTAAGACCACTTTAATTCTTGGGTGACCACGTACACTTGCGTGTGCGCTAGGATGCTACAAGTTTTTGGCGCTGTTGCCGGGTACTTGAACATTGTCAACTATATTATTTTTAGTTTTGCTATTTTTTTTGTAAGTTCTAACAACTTGATCTTAGCTTCTGAATTTACAAGTACATGTCTGAAACTTAAGTAACCTGGCAAGGGAAAGGAATTTGGTTGACCTATATCCCAAACCTGAGTGACACTTACACACATTAAGGAGAAGCTATTCCAACACTAATGGCTATTTCTATCACATACCGCAAGTTCCACATAATGAAGCTATTCTTACACCATTAGCTAAAAATCAACCAGCCCGCAGGACAGTAGAAAAGTGGCAATCCCACTCACAATAATATTACCTTCTCTATTCATAGACTGGAACCTGGAGGTAGATTCGAGCTCAAACAAAATATGGTATAGTTACTGCACAGTAGTGGGTAATTCACAAGCATGTCACATGTGGATCCAAAGATCTATTTGCAGAATTTCTTAGAGATCAGTTACACCTTTATACCTACTAGAGTTTACACTGACTATGTGAGGCTCACTCTCTTACCCTTCTCACTTTTGGGAGAAATGAAGAAATTGTTTAAGAAAGGACCTTTAAACTCCATCACTACATAGAATGATCAGGTAAAAAATTTCTCATTTGATTCTTTCCATCTGGAAAGACTTCAAGGTTAGACAATGAGATTTTGAGTTTTAAGTAGAGGATAGATGATAAATTATATCATGCATGAGAGAGGTTCAAATATTTTTTGAGGGACTGCCCGCACTATCAACAAATGAATGAGGTATTAGCTCACACTTTTGTTAAAGCTCTTGAACATACCATAAAAATTTTGTCAGATTTAGCTATAGGTAGTCAAGATTTAGAGAAAACACATAATGATCTATACACTTTGATGAATCAAATTGCATAAGGTAATCCTGAGTGTATGGAGATATGTCCAGAAATATAGTAAGAAGCTTGAATAGATGATTGAGATAGATAGTATCATAGCTTTGGCCACCCAATTATCGACCTTGCAAAATTAAATAATGACACAGTTTAGTAGTTAGGTTTGAACCAACCTCAAGAACAAGTAAATGCAGTCTAACAGACCATGGATTGGTGAGAGATATATGGCATTAGTGGTCACTCTATAGACTTATGTGCAATGAATCTAAAATCAGTTAACTTTGTGGGAAATGCACAGAAGGGTAATCAAAATTATGTAAATGCCTAGAACTGTAATTGGCATAGTTAGCCCAACTACTCATGGGGTAATAACCAGGCTTAAACAAAATAGTTTTATCATTAATAGAACATGGAGGTAAGTAATATTAAAGTAGCCTTAAAAAAATCATGGCAAATCAAGAACTAATGGCTACAGAGATAAAAATCTGCAACTTTCTCAAAATAATCTAGAGACACAATTAGAGAATCTAGACTAGGCGTAAAATTCCAGACCTCAAGGGGCATTGCCTAGTGATATAGAGAATTTGAAATAGGTATTGGAAATCACCTGAGGAGTGTTTAAGACTTGGTGGATAGACCACCAAAGAAAAAGTAGGAGGTACAGACAGAGTTAGTCCCATAACTGGTAGAGGAGAAATAAGTTCAAACTACACATGTTGAAAAATTGGTGAAGTCTGAGTACCCAAAAGAAAAGTTAGTTGATCCTAAACCAGAGAGACCACTACCATATTCCCTCAAAGGCTTAAAAATTCTATAGAGGATGCATATTTACAGAAGTTCTTTGACACGTTTGAAGAACTTCATATTAATCTCCTATTGTTTGATGTTTTGTAGGGTATGCCTAAGTATGCTAAGTACTTAAAGGACCTCGTGACCAATAAGACAAAGCTAGGTGATATTGAGATAGTATCACTGATGGAGGAATACAGCTCCGTGGTAATGAATAAGATGCAAAAGAAGCTGAAGGGCATAGGGAGCTTAACCTTCCCTATATAAATTGGTAAAAGTGATGTGGTCTATGCTTTGAGTGACTTAGGGTCGAGCATAAATTTGATTCCCATATCTATTTCTTAATACTATTGAATTTGGAAAGTGGATACTATGTTTTATTGTGCTTTAAATAATGGATAAAACAAGAATGCAACCTGAATGAATCATCGAGGATGTCCTCATGAAGGTTAGTAATTTCATTATTCCTACTAATTTCATTATTCATGATTATGATACATTATACTGGGGCTCCTATTCTTGGAAATAGGGTAGCACTATTAATGTTAGAAAGCACACACTGATAATGAGATGAATGATAAAGAGGTGGTCTTCAAGGTATACAAAACACTCAATCCACCATCACACTATAAAGATTTTCTAGTGATCACAACTATGGAAGCAGATGAATGTGGGATAGAGGAGTGCAATCCTCCAATGACCTCTTTAGACTACTCATAAGAGGTTCCAAACCAAAAATTAAGCTTGAGGTTAGAAAAATTGAGAAGGAGCCTAAAAAGGCTAGTTTTTAAAAAGATGCAAACCTTGAGAGTCAACACTAAAGAGATTAAAAAAGAGTGAGAGAATTTTCTTTGATTAGGAGAAAAAGGTTAAAAGAATATAGATGAAGAGTAGTGATGCGGGTTGTGTCGTTACACAAAATCAGACACTGCTTGGGAGACAAAACAAGTTAAGGTATGTATTTTATTTTCTTGTGTTCCTTCTTATATCACAAAATTTTTGTTGGAAGTTTGAGTACCAGAAATATAAGCTAAGCAGTATGAAAAAGAGTAGGTTTGGGGTCCATCAGACCTCTTTGATGATTAAAATGCCACTTTCTAGGACTAGAGGCCTCAAGGAGTGTTTATATCCTTTATTTTAAGTTATACTATGGGCACAAAATGTGATTTTAAGTGTGGGGTGGGGAATATTCCGATTGATTAGGGTGAAGTAACGTTAAAAGGATTCTATTTTATTTGTTTTCTAGTTTTTCACTAAATTTGAAAAAAATTAGAAAAAGATTTCTCTTTTTTGTTTAGTATTGTTGGTGTCAGTCTAGTAGGGGTAGACTTCACCAATTCCTTGGTTTTTATTTTTTGGTTCTCTTTTGAGGAGGTACCCTTTGAACCCAATATCATTTTTTTAGAAGTAAATTATAATTTTTTTGTTTAAAATATGTGAGACATTCTTGTAGGTCTATGTATTATTATATTATGTAACTAGTTGTGAATGTAAAAACATGTTGATTATTTTAAATGTTTACTTGTAAGATGCCTAAGCTCATTTTTATGACTTTTGTGAGATGTTGGCTTAATCCTGAATTCTTGCTATTTCTTGGTTTAGAGTCTATAGGGATAATACTTGATTTGATCATGTGCCATGGGTGAGTGTGGTCTTTTGTTGCATTACTTGTTGCATATTGATGTTTAGAACTTTTCTGGTGTATGTGCAAAGCAAAATAAAGAATTTTAGGTTTACCAGATGATATAGGCATTTCTTTGATAGCCATGTTCATACCCTCTTTTATCTACCTTTATTTCATGACCTTAGTTAGCCATGTTGAGTCTTTAACCTATTTCTATGTAGCCTATTTCTTTCTTTTGATTGACCATAATTTGATCCAAACCTTCTAAGATCTTTAGTTAAAAAATTAATATAGTTAAGCAGTGTGAAATTTAAAAGAGAAAAGTGAAAGTGAAGATCCAAAATAGTAGCTATTGGTGTGAAAATAATATGTGTGGTTGTGAGTAATATAATGATAAATGAAAGAAATTGTTCAAAATTGAATCATGTATTAATAGGAATACTCCCTCCCTACTATGGGTGAACTAGCTTAAAAAGATGGGGAAAAATAAAGGATATGTGGGAAGATAGAAGTGGTGAGAAATTGATTGTTTAGAGAAGAGTCTAATGTAGAATGTGATGTATTAAAGAGCTTTGGGAAGATAGTCACTATTACTGGCCAGAATAGTTCCTACGTGTCCCTTTATCTATATTACAACCCTTCTAAGTCCTACTTGATATTGAATCTCGACATACTGATATTAGTGGAGTGCTACACTAAGGGAAATTCTTTGGTTCATCTTATGTGGCATGATAATTCTTTGTAAAAGTGAGTGAAATTTGATGCTTATACCCATTTTTGTGATACATTACAACTCGGTGAGTGAATAAGGGTAACTTTTTAGTGGCGAGGGTGAATGTTTGATAATAGCTAGGGGACTCATATAATCTTTTTACTGATTAATATGCATGAGTTTGCCAACTTGGTAGTGTCAATTCTTGAGGCTAAAGTGTTTTGAAGTAGTCTTATTGAGTTTCAATTATACATGACATGCGTAATGTGGAACTTGCTATTTATGTATTCGTTGTAGTGCTAGCTGAGTGTCTTGTTTGTAGTAGTATTTTTGGAGTCTTCATTATATGCTGCTTTATGTAGCAAGTTTTTTGAGGACGAACAAGGCTTTAAGTGTGGAATGGTGACCTTAGGTAGATTTATGTACCTAAGTGTCATAATCTACATGAGTTTAGCCTAGTCTTGAGGACCTCTTATGTGTTTAATGAGTTTTCAATGATATAATTGAGCAGAAATGTGTTAAATTACATATTTATAATGTTTGAGGTGTGATCAAAATAAGTTTGGTATCGGTTTGGTCACAGAGAGTTTAGACGAGAAAACTAGTGTTGCTAGCTTGAGCTATGTGTGGTTCTAGTGTATCTCGATGGATTCTATTATGTTGTGTGCACTAATTCGTGGTGTTTTCTAATATAGGAAACCATAAATTATATTACTATCAATTCCAAGAAGCTAAACATGCTGAAATTAAAGTGGCAAGACACCCACCAAAGAAGGAAATCCAAGCCAAAAGAAAGAAGTTAAAGATGACGAAATCTGGAATTTTGGAGGACATGGTCATGCCACGCTCTTGGACCTCCAATATAAGGGTGCTCCATGCCCCAAGACAGAAAAACATGTCTACTACAGTAAGCATCCACGTTAATGGTGGGACATGGCCTAAACACTCCATGACATAGGCGTGCCACGCCCAAGGCACCAAAATGACAAACTTTTCTCATGATATAAATAGGACACTTAGGACTTATTGTAGGCATTTTGGACAACTTTTGGGGCTGGAAATACACTTGAGGAGGCTGCAATTAGGATTCTTAATCTTTACTTTAGTTTAAATTCTTTAGTACATGAATTTCTGTAATGACCCTCATGGTCATTTACCTTATTTTCATAAACTTTTGGTGTCTAGAGCTTTTTTATTATTTCCCTAAGTTAGTTATGACTTGTGGGGAATGATAGTTCAGTTTTTGGGTGGTTCGTTTGAGAATTTTAGAAATACCAAATAGATTGTGGAATATTTAATCTAAATAGACATTTGTTAGAAATATAATATATTACCTTTTTAAAATATTTTTGATATTGATAAAATTCTTTATGTTATGGTATATTTATAATACTTTATAATAGCTTTTGTAATCTATTAAAATTTAAAGCAGAGATAGTAAATCTAGAAATGTTAAAATATTATTATTATTACTATATAGTAGAGGTTTTATTAAAAATAATTTTCAATTAATCATGATATATTCAAAATATTGTAATTATTTTACCACAAACCTATGCAATACCCGAATAAGTATAAAACAGAGAAAAAAATGGTGTTGACACACCTTTCCACGTGTAATTATGTAGAATGACACCAAATGGAAAGGGGTAATCATATAAGTACTATAGTATCAAGTCACTATAACATGAATATTAAAAGACAATTTCTTATACAAATATAAAGTTCATTCACGTTTTTAAGTTTTAAAAAAATTCCATTTCTTTGTAAATTCTTCACAAAAGTTGTTATTGATGAAATTTTTATTCCATGTTTGAGTTCATCACGAAGTAAAAATTTTAAGATACTGCTATATTTATTCAACCCGGGTTCTAGCGGGACACTATTTAGAGACTTTTTAGAACAGTTTTAGCTTTGTTGTTCAGGTAGGCTAGGCTTACCCTACCTTTACATAGAGCTTATTTATGGTAATTCTATACTATTATATAGTTTTGGATAAATACTTGTAATTTGTGAACCATTTGGTATATACACCATACCATAATTATTCGGTTAAGACCTTGTTCTAGTAAATTTTGGTATCTTGTTTTCAGTATGGTATAACATCTATTACTTTAGGACGTGGAATTAAGTTGTGAAACCTCAAATTTGTTGCTTTTAAATTAAGATATGTGAATGGTTAATTAAGCATATTTTGGCTTCTATTTAAGTTCAACATATACTTTATTTATGCCATTGATTGTGAATTTTTGTACCACATTGGCATTGGTTATGGCATGGTATGGATTTTAATGTTATAGTTGGGTATGATTACTATGAGTTATGGTTTGAGTACAACATTCGAATATGGTGATTTGGGGGTTCTGGTGCTGATTACTGTTGTTCTGGGAGTTATAATTACTCTTAGTTCTGGTTTCAGTTCGGCATCTGATTATGAGCTCTATCGTTATTGTATATGTGGCCTCTTGTTAATACCCACTATTTTTGGTTTGGATTTGGCATGGGGTCTCTTGTTATTACCAACTACTATCAGTTCAAGCCCGATGTCTAGCCTCTTATTACTATCAGTGGTGTTGGTTCAATCCTGGTGCATATCTAGATGACTACGGTGGTTCCTTGGGACTGTCTCGGATATAGATTATTTATGTTTAAATTCTTTTATTACTTTTTATGTGTCCCATCAGCCTTTGGGGGTACAAATGGGTTAATTGTCTTCTCCTGTGTGCCTAGCGGGCTTATGGTCCCCATATAGGTTATGTTTTATTTGTCGGTTATTACTGCGTTATTTATTTTTTGTATCGCTTATACTTATTCCTTTATCGCATTGGCGTATCTTGGTAGTTGTTTATCTTCCAATCCTATTTTACTATTGATTTGGATTATACCCTTGCATTTTATTTATACTTTTCCTGTATTGAGCTCAGTCGGCTGATGATGCCTACTGGGTACCCATTGCTTTGGTACTCTTACTACACTTCTACATCTTTTCCTTGATGCAGATTTGGGTAATAGAAGTTACATTGATGTGGTTCCTACTTTTTAGTACTAATTCAGAGCAGTGTTAGCTTACTGCTGTCCTTGGATGATCCCACTCTATCAGTTTTTTTACTCAAGATTTCTTGTATATATTATGTATATTTAGGGTTTTGTCTAGTACTCTGGTTATCATTTCGTAGTGGCTCTAGTACTGACCTTACCAGGTCTTGGGAGGGATTTGTTTGTATATTTGGTCCTTGTTCCTTATCTCATTTGATATATTATATATGTTTCCATTCTGTTATCACTTTTTATTAGTACAATTATCATTGTACGCGATCTTTCCTGGTTTCTGCCGGTTAGCCTGTTACTTATTATTCCGGGCTATGACTTAGATTGCCTACTGGTGGGATAAGGTAGGCGCCATCATTATTTGAGAAATTGGGTCATAACAACTTGGTATTAGATTCAAGTTTTCACTGGTATTATTAGTATTAAAGTCGATGTTTAGTGGAGTCTCATGGATAGATATAGAGATATCAATATCCTATCTTTGGGAGGCTACAAAGCATTTTTATAACACCCCAGGATTCGGTGCAAAAATTCTTGGGTTTTGAACTTTTGGGAGTTGGTACAACTTAAGGTACCATTCATACCCTTGGATAGGAGTTAGGGGATGGCTTAATGGATCACTCATATGTTGGGCAGTAGGGTTGTCTTTGTTACTGCCCAAGATATGAGTCACCACCATATGAGATATATAGTGGGATATGATGGGTACAATTCCTAGTCATATGAAGCTTATTGAGTTACCTAGTTGAAACTATCCAAGGCACAGATATGGGTATGGTTGTTGGGTACCAATTGTACCCTATGGTACGAGTTGGTGTGGTGAATCCATATTGGGACTAGTGTGGAGGGTCTTGGTGAGGTCTAGGGTATGAGTTAGGGTACCACTCATAACCTAGGATACAGTTTGCATGGTTAGGTTATGTAACGCCCTAAAATCGGGTCCCAAGACGTCACACAGTGTTTAGGATCATAAGTGACCCTAAGCTAACCCTTCTACTGGCATAAATCATAAGCAACTAAACAAAAAGTATAAATCTATACAAATCTGCAGAAAATAACTCTTTTCTGAATATGATAGATACAAAACTAAATTTACAAGATTACAACTCTGCTTTTACAACCAAAACTGAAATGGAATACATTAACTTCTACTGACTGTCTATGAAGCCTCTACTAGTACTGACTATAGGTAGCTGGGTCATGACTCTCGACTATTCCAACTCAATACGGCTGGATAAAGAAAACATAATACTTCTTGAACTGTATAACTAACTCAAGCCCTTGAATCAAAAGGACTCATCACCTGCTGACTGGATGCTGCAAACTGACGGGATCTGAAGATGTACACTATACCTTGTACCTAAATTTCGAGAAAATATAGCCCACATACGAATATGTGGGTCAGTACCATGGAAACGTACCGAGCATATGGGGGTGCAATGTATATATAAAAGTATATCTTAATATCATCACAGTTTGTAAAATTATGCATGCTGATATAAATGACTCACTTAGCTCGAATTAAAATCATCATAATCATAAGAGAGTAAAATATATCGGGTGAAACATGTGAGTCATCATAATAAATCTCAATTCTCTTCCATCTCGATTCCAAATCATCAAAGCAATCAAATCTCATAACAATTCTCTTTGGAATATATGTTCATTAAATCTTTCGAAAACAATGACTTTCTCAAACTCAGTCTTTCAAACAAATATGTTTTCATCTCAGATAGAAGAATAAGACTTTTCATATTAGATAGGAGAATACACACACACATTGGGAGTCTCTTACAACCGACATAAACCATGTGAGCTACATGGAGTCCAACGTCCAACCCATGTTGGGGAGAGTTGTCCTATCCTTGCCATCGGAGTAGGACCTTAATCTTTTGTTCACTAGTGATCACTATATCAATCAGCCTTAGGCTCACATCTTACGGGGGTATGTAGTTCTAGGGAAGTACCAATCACAGCTATACCTCCCACTTGGTGCTAAAGACTACTCCCGGACTTAGCTCAGATCATTTCAAAACAAAATCCATAACAACGCAATTCAACAATTTATATCGGAAGCCATCATGCTACCCCTTTTTCAAAAATAACTCTTTCAAGACTAAAAGGTCAAATCATTCAAATATACAATATCAAGGTGTGTATAACACATTACTTCACTCAAGATCATAATCTCAAAGCGGGTTTAAATCCCATATATCAGCACTTGAGCAAAATATTTTTAAGATTCATACTTTGTATAGCAAACAAGTATAACTCATATAAAAATCTGGAAATTCAACTTGAAACATGATATTAACATCAAAACTCAAGGAATTTATCTTTAAGACATCACAAAAATATCGTAGTTTCTTGAACAAGAATATATGATAATAGTTTCCATCTCAAATTCATGATTAAACAAGTAAAATCATGTATCTTCATAAAATAATACAAATTTTTGGGTACAAGAACAAAAAGATGTTCTTGTTGAAAACCCCACATACCTTTATGGTAACGAATTCATTGAAAGATTTGACCCTCAATGTTGATTGTGCAACCCTAGTTATTTTTCTCCTTTAGTGATCTTGGATAATGAACTTAGATTGACAATAGAGTTATGATGTGTTTAGATTCTATTAAATTCATAAGGTTAAGTTTAGGGGTGTGTAAGGAGTTCCAAAAGACTTAATTTCCCTCAAAATAACTCAAAACGAAGTGCTTTTACTACCTGAAACACCAAGTGTGCGCCGCATTGCTTATCATATACATTTACATATGCGCCGCATTGCTTATTGCACATATTTAAGTATGCGCTGCATTGCTTATCAAACACATTTAAGTATGCGCTGCATTTCTTATCGTACATCTATTCCAGTAGCCATATGCAATTGGTTAGGCGATGCACTCTACTTTGGAAAGCCATAATCCTTGCTTGGGTGTTGGATTTTGATAAAATTGGTATCGTTGGAAAGATAATTCAATTCTCTATAATTTTTTAGGTATTGGGATGAAAAATTCCATGTATATTAAGATATATTCATGTTTGAAGTTGACCCTTGTAGAATTGAATGTCAAACTTTGGATGAATCAATTGGTCTTAGCTCAACCTTGTTCTAGGTCATTGCTATAAATAATTTCCACCTCTAAAATACTCCATAGACTAGGATGATAATCATGCAACTTGTATTCACGTGAGAACCACTTGGATTATAGCTTAGACGCACAGGAACGATGGTTAGAATTCTAGCACGAAAATATGGGGTATTACAGGTTGTACCCTCTTGGGGATGAATTTTCAACTTGTAAGTTAGGGACCTTTTGGAAATTCCAATCCCAAAATCCTTATGACCTCACTTTATATAACCCTTGGTGACCTCTCATAACTCACTTGGAAAGGTAGAAACACTCTTAAAACACTCTTTAAACACTCTCTTGAAATTGAAGGCTAGGGTTTCTCAAGTGTTCATCTAGAGGGTAAGAGGGGTCAAGTACTTTCCATGGATCTTCTTGTATAAGGAATGTACTTCTTCCCTCATTATTATTTCCAACTAAATGCATGATTTAATTTGTTTTAAACATTGATTTGTGAAATCATAAATAGTGGTTTTGAAACAATGTTGAGGATCTTGATGCATATTGTTTGGTATTGGTTTAAACTATATTTTTACATATTTTTGGTAATGATTTTCACATGTGGGTACTTGTTGGTTACATGTGGGTACTTGTTGGTTATAGTTTAACAAATGAGTTATGGGTAACCTTAATTATGATGGTTTATGCTTTGGTTTTGGTCTTGGTAAATGTATGCCCTCAACATGTTCGATAAAATGCTTGAAAGAATGTTTTCACTCTATTGTTGGACTTTTAATGGAACTTATGCATAGTATGGTCTGGTAATGGAACCCTAAATATATTTGGATGGTTTGGTATAGTTTAAATGGTTTGAATTGTACAAATACTTTAAATGTTTGGAATGGTCTAAAATGGTTTAAATGATTTAATAGTCAGGTTTTGGTGGTTATGGTTGGTCTAAATGAAAACCTTGCGGGGTACATAGAAATCCCCCAAGTGAATAAAATAATGAATTGGTTTGGATAATGGTTATGGCTTAATTGAATGTCTTTGTAGGGTACAGCGGAATCCCCCAAGTCATCATAATAATGAAATCCTTGTAGGGTACAAAGGAATCTCCCAAGCTAAATATGGTAATGAGTACCTGTGAGGTACATGGGACTCCCCCAATTTAACTTGATCTATGGGTACATAGAAATCCCTTGATCTCTTAAAGGTTTGGCTAAGGACAATACTTGCAAGTTATAGTCGGTATGATGATACCACTAT
>NC_061113.1:135303315-135424577 GCF_002878395.1 Capsicum annuum | reverse complement strand
AATACTTGCAAGTTATAGTCGGTATGATGATACCACTATTAATAGCCTTGGTTAATAATATATGGAATAATGGATTGGTTGGTTAGAAATGGTTTTAATTGGATAATAAATGCGGGGTGCGATGGCTAACCATGAAGGTGGGAGTCCAATAGATGAACACTGGAAACTCATGTTTGCCGAAATAAAGGATAGGTCATTTCGACCTTATATGATACGATGAGGTACATGGGAATCCTCTAAGTACATTGTACATATATATCATGGAGGGTGAAGGGTACTTGGAAATCCTTTACTTTTATGGTATCTTTGGTTCGTGCGGCTACACACATCGAGGCCCATTCCAGGGATTACACTGGGTGGTTAAGGATGGTTAAGCAATACATACCCAGGTTAATGGTTTTAAACTCATGCTAAACCCTGTTCTCTTTCTCGACTTGGTTATATATGTGTGTGGTTTATTTGCAACTTGTTGGTTTACTTGGTTTTACTGGGTGGCATTATTTTATCCTTATCTTAACTACATGCTATCATTTACCCGCTAACCCGTCTTCGGGCGGCTGTATCCCCATATAATGCAGGAACCGGCTATTTTATTTCTCCTGCTTAGTGATTAGATTCAAAATCAGCTATTGGATTTAAGTGGTGAGCTTCCATAGTTTGGAAGGCATCTATTTTATGTCATGGATTAATTTCTGTAATTTGGTCATTCATAGACTTAGTATATGGCTATGTCGGGGGCATGTCCTGACAAGGTACTCTTCGGTTTGGTTTAGAGTTTTTGTATGGAAAACTATGGATTTAGGTATGGCATGAATGGATTACATTATATATATATATATATATATATATATATATAAACATGTATGGAATTATTGTCTTGGTTTTGGTTTATGGTTTGGGTTTTGTTTGATTGGTTTGTTATTGGGTTGATTGACTTAGTTGGGTTGGCCACGGATATAGGCTTATTCTAAAGTCACTTCATGGATAAATTTGCTCTCTTGTTATATGGTCAGAATTCACCCAGCTTAGGGTATTCTTTTCTTGGTTGGGTTGGGTAACGAGGGTGGTTTCCGGTCCTGGTTGCACTTGAGATTGCCCATTACGATAAGGCCCTGTTTGGGTTATGTCAAGTTGGTATCAGAGCCAAGTTTTGGTATCATGGGGTATCCACAAATCCATGCCGATTAGAGTCTTGCTTATGGGTATGCTGTGCACAATACTTATAACCACGAGGATACGAGGCATTTAGGAATTTTTCACTTTTTTGTTGTTCTATGTTTGGGATATAGAGTCTAAGGTCATGAACTATTCTCTCAATCTTCTTTGGTTCACTTTTCAGATCTTATCCTCTCAATATTCTAAAGTTTATAGAAACTTACCTGTCCTACTTATGGAAAACATGGATGGATCTAGTCTAACACATAATACATAGACCGGGTCAAGGGTCGCAGTCTTTGGTTTTCCCTATGGAGTCCCACCAGTCTCCACTGACCCTATTTTAGAAGGTAGAACTCATTCTCGGTTACCTGAAGTAGAGATTACTAATGCTAAGTTTTAATATTCTATTATTCCATTGACACAGATGGTGACAACTCTGTCCCACTGGTCTGGTCCTATTGGTATGGGAAGGAATGAGGCAAGGTCGAGAAATAGGCAAAGTAAGGGGGTCTGGTTCTCTTAACAAAGAGAAGGCCAATAGTGTAGTGGTAAGTGGTCTAAGAAGAAGAGTTGGGTGGGTCTTAACTTCTATTCTATGGATTGTGCTCCCTACCCAAATCTATTGAGAGATAGGTATTCTCAGATTAGTAGTGCTTCTAGGTCAAAAGGTGCCCAATCTCAGGCCAGTAGAGCCCAATCCATATCATTCTATCCCCCTTGTAGATTTTTTGGTTGGTCTCATCTTGATTTTTGTAAGAAGGGGGGAATCATTATTTTAGTGGTGGTTAATTGGGTCACATACAACGGGAATGTCCCATAAGGATTGCCGCTTGGGCAAATAGGTTATCAGTTGCTACATCCCTAGCTCTTGCACCAAATGATGCTACTTTGGATTTCAGTTCTGGTCGGGGTCGTCTTAATGCTATTACTATCCCTCAAAAGTCTGGGGCATCTTTTGATGCTAACACGAGTAAGTTGAAAACTCCTTTCTTTGTGGTATGAATAGCTTACTTGGTTTGGGGTCCCCTCTCTTTTGTGACCCCATTTATGGCTGTGTATTTTGGTTTTGTTCCTATGGTTATTTTGAGCTCTATTTTTTCTGTCTCTACCCTAATAAGTGACTTTATGATTTTCCAAAAGAGTCTAAGAGGATGTGTGGTATCCATCAGTAATAAAATGGTTTTGGTGGATTTGTTTGACTCGAATATGGTGGATTTCGATGTCATTTGCAGGATGAATTGGTTGCACTCATGCTATGCATCCTTAGATTGTTGGATCCATGAAAAAGGGTTGTCTTTAGGCTCCATAGTGATTTGGTTATGGAATGGGTGGGTGGTTTCATTCCATGGTCATTAAGGGAATAGGTTATACCATATCTTAAAGCTCAGAGATTGGTCTCTAAAATGATATCTCTATTACCATTTGGTTTGAGTTACAGATTCTAACTCAAAAGGTCCTTTGCATTCAATTTTGGTGGTGGATGAATTTACTGAGTTCTACTTGATGAACCTCATGGCGTTTTTCTAATGGGTAGGTCGGTTTGTTATTGGTTTTATATTAAACATTTGTCTAATTTCAATTCTTTATTTATAGAATAGTTCAGGTTGGATTAAAGAAACAATTACGGGATATTTTAGATAAAGGTTCCATTTTCTCTAGTGTTTCTCCGTGGGGTGTTTTTATTTTTGCATGTATAAGGGAAACGGTTCCCAAAAATTGCTTAGGTTGTCGGTGGATGAATAAGGAATTTTAGGGAGTCCTCCTAGTGGGGTGGATCATATATGTGTACATCCTATATAGGGTACTTTTTTAGTAGTACATGGTGGTCGATAGATACTAGGCTTCAACCTAGATTTTTGATCTTGGCAAAGGGAGTATATTATCTTGGGAATATCAATGTAAGAATTATAGAGGTAAATTAGTAGGTTGTATAAGGTGTATGGAAGGGATACCGTTGATGTCTTGAGAAATACAATAGTGTGAGGTGTGGTTGCAAAATTTGGGGTTGGTTGAGGTAGAAGAAGTGAACTTTATTGCTTATCAGTTAGATATGATATCAATCAGGTTGTAGAGAGGTCCAGTACTGCTGGATCTCTACCAATGGCTTGGACTTAGTTCTCTGAGGCTTTCTTAGGGAAGCATATGCCTCACAGCATGTACGAGCATCTTTGGGATGAGTTTACATCCTTGAGACAGGGTGTTATGTCTTTGGCTGAATATGAAAAGAGTTTTATGAGTTAGCTAGACACACTATTATGATTCTGCCTATGGAGTATGAGCAAATTCGATACTTTGTCAGGGGATTGAGAATATTACTTTGTAGGGCTACACAGAGTTATTTGACTTTAGGAAAGTCTTTTTCTGAGATAGCTGAGCATGTTTAATCTATAGTGAAGATGGATCATAAGGCCCCAGAGGGCTATGATAAAACACCTTATTATCAGGATAGTTACTGTGGGAGCCACAATGATTCACAGTTCATAGGCTGAGGATTTCACGATAGGAACCCCAATAATAGCTTTCTTAGCATCAGGGTTAGCCTAGTCGGACAGTTCAGGCATCGCTTTAAATATCAGATAGGAATATGCCTAGTTATAGTGGTTCCAGTGGTTAGAGCAGTAGTCAACTGCAAAAGGGTGCTCAATCAGGATTGTCGAGTCAGGGTGCTCATTCTAGATCCATCAAACTTTCTAGATATAACAGGGTGCCGGGGGATTGTTATAACTGTGGCATTATTGGTCATTTTGCCTGTGACTGTCCACAGCATAGTATGGTTAAGCCTTTATTTTAGACTGCATAATCAATTAGATCAGTGCTGCCGCTAGGTAGGGTGGTGCACTGGGTTGTGGGGATGGTCCCCAAGGTTCTAGAGGTGGTTTGTAGGGAGGTAGAATAGGTGGTTGGACAGGGACCTAGTCCAGTAGAGGACACGGTCACTTGTATGCTGTACCTGGTAGATTAGAGACTGAGGCTTTAGATTTTGTGATTACAGGTAAGATTTTCGTATGGCATCAACCAGCTTCTATTTTGTTTGATCTTGATTCCACATTTTTATATGTTTCTTCCTATTTTGCATTGCGGCTTGGTTTATGCTCATAGTCCTTATCTATGCCATTATGTATAGCTACCCCCATGGGTGATTCTTTAGTAGTGGATCAGGTTTATAGATCTTGCTTGGTGACTGTTTGGAAGTTTCACACTCAGTTTAATCTCATTGTCCTAGATATGATATATTTTGATATGATTTTTGACACAGATTGGCAATATCCTTATGATATAATCTTGGATTATTTTGCTAAAACCGTTACTTTAGCCTTGCCTGGCGTACCCTTAGTTGTGTGTTAGGGTTCTGTTAGCCGTACATCGACAGGGATTATTTCTTATATTTGGTCTAGGAGATTGATATCGAGGGGTTGTAGGTCCTTTCTGGCATATGTTTGGGATGTTAGTGCTGAGAGTGCATCGCTTGACTCCGTCCTTGTTGTTCGTGATTTTGCTGATGTGTTTTCAACACACCTACCTAGTCTTCCTCTTGAGTATGATGTGGAGTTAATTATTGGTCTCGAGTCAGGTACCCAACCTATTTTTATGGCTCCGTATCCTATGGTTCTTGTTAAGCTAATGGAGCTGAATAGTCAGGTTCAGGATTTTCTGGGTATAGGTTATCAGATTGAGGGTATCTTCTTAAGGTGCTCCAATTCTTTTTGTGAAGAAGAAAGATGGCTCTATGTGTATGTGTATCGACTACAAATAATTGAATGAGGACCGTGAAGAATAATGTCCCATGCCACGTATCGATGATTTGCTTGACCAACTTCAGGGTGCAACTATTTTTTCTTAGATAGATTTGAGATCTAGTTACTGTCAGTTGAGAGTTAGGCCTGTGGACATCCCTAAGACAACCTTCATTACTCATTATAGACATTATGAGTTTATGGTGATGTCTTTTGGGATGACTAATGCCCCAACAACTTTTATGGATCTAATAAAATTGTGTGCTCAGGCCGTATTTGGACTCTTTCATGATAGTATTTATTGATGACGTTCTGGTATATTAAAAGAGTAGGGAGGAGCATGAGTGTCATTTGAGGACTGTTCTTCACACTTTGAGAGATCATAAACTTTATGCTACATTCTCAAAGTGTGAGTTTTGGCTTGAGTTTGTAGCTTTTTTGGGGCACATAGTGTCCGAAGACATATTATGGTGGACCCAACAAATATTTAGGCTATTCATAGTTGGGCTAGGCCTATGTCAGGTTTTGAGGTTTTCTATTTTATTAAAATGATAGGTTAATATAGGTGGTTCGTTGAGGGTTTTTCTTCTATTACAACCCTAAGACTAGATTTACCAGGAAGGAACTTCCATATTTCTAATCTGCAAGTTGTGAGGCAAGATTTCTAAAGCTCAAGGATTTGCTTACTTTAGCTCCTATTCTCGCTCTTTCGGTTAAGGGTGAGGTTTTTACTATTTATTATGATGCTTCTAGTGTTGGTTTAGGGTGTGTTTTGATTCATTGAGATTGTGCTATTGCATATGCATCGAGGCAACTAAAGGTGCATGAGCGAAACTACCCCACTCGCGACTTAGAGTTGGAAGTGGTAGTATTTGTGCTTAGGATTTGGATACATTATTTGTATGAGGTTTTCTGTGAGATATTTACTAATAACTATAGTTTTCAGTATATTATGACCCAGAAAGATCTTAATTCGAGGCAGAACAAGTGGATTAAGTTGCTGAAGAACTATGATATCTCAATTCTCTAGCATCCGAGCAAGGAAAATATGGTAACAGACACCTTGAGATGGAAGTCAGTGAGTATGGGTAGCTTAGCCTTCACTTTATTTTCTTAGTGGCCGTTGTCTTTAGACATTCGGTCCTTAGTTAACTTAATGGTTCGTCTAGATATTTCTGACCCTCAAAGGATCATTGCTATTGTTGAGGCCAGATGTACCTTGTTGGAGAACATTTTGAGTTATCAGTTTGAGGATAGTAAGCTTTGTAAAATTCAAGAGCAGGTGTTGAGACGTGAGTCTCATAGGGCTACTCTAGCTTCTGAGGGTGTCCTAAGGTTTGATGGTCGTATTTGTGTTCAATGGGTTGGAGATTGGATTTAGTTGATTCTTCATGAGGCTTATAACTCCAGGTACTTTATTCACCCCAGGACAACTAAGATGTATATGGATTTGAGGCAGCATTACTGGTGGGGTGGCATATGGAGATATATAGTAGGGTTTGTGGCTTGATGTCTTTATTGTTAGCCCGTAAAGGCCAGGCCTCAAAGACCTAGTGGATGGCTTTAGAAGCTACCCATTCCCGAGTGAAAGGGAGACAAAGTTACTATGGATTTGGTAGGTGGATTGGCTCGCGCTCCTTGTGGTTTCTATAGCATTTGGGTCATCATGGATCAGTAAACCGAGTCTATGTATTTTATCCCCATTCAAATTTCCTATAGTGTTGAGAGGTTAGCCCATGTTTATATTCAGAAGGTTGTTCTCTTACATAGTGTACCTGTGTCCATTATTCCAGATCTAGGTTCTCAGTTCACTTCTAACTTCTGGAGGTCATGTTAAGAGGATTTGGATAGATTTTGGGGCCCTATGGGACCAGTTTCTAACTTTGGAAAAATTTGCATATAATAACAACTTTCATTTGAGTATTCAAATGGCACCATTTGAGGCATTATATGGTAGACAATGTCAATCTCCTGTTGGTTAGTTTGAGACTTCTGAGGCAAGGCCTCGTGGCATAGATTTGTTTTATGAGTCGTTGGACTAGGTTTGGGTGATTCAATATAGACTACGAGTAGCCCAGAGTATATAGAGGAGTTATGCTGACCGCATACATCATCTATTAAGGTTTAGAGTTAGTGATAAGGTCTTTCTCTGAGTATCGCTCATGAAAGGCGTGATAAGGTTTGGGAGGAGGGGAAAGTTTTGCCCGAGGTATATTGGACCCTTTAAGATTCTACAGACAGTTAGAGAGGTAGCTTATATATTGGCATTGCCTCCTACCTTCTCATCTATTCATCCCGTGTTTCATGTATCTATGTTGCGACAGTATATTATAGATGAGTCGCACATGCATCAGTGGGACTCATTTTGGTTGGAGGAAAGGTTGGTATTTGTAGAGGAGGCAATGTCCATTTGGCCAGAGATGTCAGACAGTTGTGCTCCAGGGACATCCCAGTGGTTAAGTTTCTGTGGTGTCACCGTCCAGTGGAGAAGGCTGCTTGGGATACCAAACGTTATATGCTTACTCAGTATCCCTATCAGTTTGAGCCTTTAGGTATTTCCTTATCCTTTTACTTTCGAGGACGAAAGCCCATTTAGTAGTGGATGTTGTAATGACCTTAATAGTCATTTACCTTGTTTTCATACACTTTCGGTGTCTAGAGCTTTTTATAACTGCCCCTAGTCAGTTATGACTTACTGGGACTAATAGTTTGGTTTTCGGGCGGTTCATTTGAGAATTTTAGAAATACCAAATAAATTGTAAAATATTTAATCTAAATTGACATTTGTTAGAAATATAATTTATTTCCTTTTCCAAATATTTTTGATATTGATAAAATTGTTTAAGTTATGGTATATTTATATTACTTTATAATAGCTTTTATAGTCTATTAATATTTTAAGCGGAGATAGTAAATCTGGAAATGTTAAAATTATTATTATTATTATTATTATTATTATATAATACAAGTTTTATTAGAAATAACTTTCTATTAAATATATTATGTTCAAAAAATTATAATTATTTTACCACAAACCTATGCAATACCCGAATAAGTATAAAACAAAGGAGAAAAATGGTGTTGACACACCTTTCCACGTGGAATTTATGTAGAATGACCACCTAATTGAAAGGTGTAATCATATTAGTACTATAGTGTCATGTTACTATAATATGAATATTAATACACTTTCTTATAGAAATATCAAAATTCATTCACGTTTTTAATTTAGAAAAAAAACAAACATTCTGTTTCTCTGTAACTTTTTCACAAAAGTTGTTATTGATGAAATTTTTATTCCATGCTTGATTCATCACGAAGTAAAAATTTTAAGATACTGCTATATTTATTCAACCCAGGTTCTAGCGGGATACTATTCTGAGGCTTCTTAGAGGGGTTTTACCTTGGGCGTCCAGGTAGGCTAGACATTTCCTACCTTTAGATTGAGCTTATTTATGGTAATTGTATACTATTATGCTAGATTTGGATAAATACTTGTAATTTGTGAACCACTTGATATATACAATATGCCTTACTAATCTGGTTAAGATCCCCTTCTAGTAAATTTTGGTATCTTGTTTTCAGTATGGTATAACATCTATTACTTTAGGACGTGGAATTAAGTTGTGAAACCTCGGATTTGTTGCTTTTAAATTAAGATATGTGAATGGTTAATTAAGCATATTTTGGCTTCTGTTTAGGTTCAACATATACTTTATTTTTGTTATTATTTGTGAATTTTTATACCACGTTGGTATTGGTTATGGTATGATATGGATTTTAATCTCATAGTTGGGTATGATTACTATGATTTTCGATTTGAGACTGGCATCTGGATTTGGTGATTTAGGGGTTCTGGTATTGATTACTGTTGTTCTAGGAGTTGTGGTTACTCTAAGTTTTGGTTCTAGCTCGACATCTAATTATGAGTTCTGTGTTATATCATATATGTTGCCTCATATTATTACCTACTATTTTTATTCGAATTCGGCATGTGGCCCCTTAATATTACCCACCACTATTAGGTTCGAGCCCGATGTCTGGCCTCGCGTTACTACCAATCGGTGTCAGTTCAAGCTAGATGCACATCTAGATGACTACTGTGATTCTCTGGGACTGGCTTAGTTACAGATTATTTATCTTTGTGTTCTTTAATTACTTTTTGTTTATCCCACTGACTTATGTGGTACAGTTTGGTTAATTGTCTTTTTCAGTGTGCCTAGCGGGCTTGTGGGGGCCCAATTAAGTTATGTTTAATTTTTCTCTTATTTTTGCGTTATTTATTTTCTGTATCGCTTATACTTATTCCTTTATCGAATTAGCATATCTTGGTAGTTGTTTTCCTTTCTATCCCTTTTTACTATTGATTTGGATTATACCCTTGCATTTTAGTTATATTTTTCCTGTATTGAGCTTAATCGGTCGATGATACCTACTGAGTACCCGTTGCTTTGGTCCTCATACTACACTTTTGCATCTTTTCCCTGATATAGATACGAGAACTAGCGGTGTTGACATGGTTCCTACCTTTCAGTACTGATTTAGGAAAGGGTGAGTTTACTGTCGTCTAAGGCTGATCCTCCTCTATCTATTCTATTTTAGACTTTTGTACTCAAGATTGCTTGTATATGTTGTGTATATTTTGGGTTCTATCTAGTACTTTGGTTATCTCTTAGTAGTATATCTAGTATCGACTTTAACGGGCCTTGGGAGGGATTTAGTTGTATATTTGGTCCTTGTTCATTTACTTATTTTGATATATTATATATGCATATATATGTTTCCTTTCTGTCATCTCTTGTTATTAGTACAACTATCATTGTACACAATCTTTCCTGGTTTCTGCCGGTTAGCTCGTTACCTATTATTCTGGGCTATGGCTTGGCTTGTTTACAAGTGCGATAAGGTAGGCTCCATGACCACTTGAGAAATTAGGTCTTGGCATTTCATTCTTGTAATTCATTGTAAGACGATGAGTGCCTAAACACCCTCATCTAGGTTGAGGCCAAGAACATGATTACTTATTCTTTATGTTGAGTTTATTTAAGTTGATTATCATTATTGTTTGTTTGTTTATCATTGTTATTACGATTCTGTTAATTCATGATCCTTAGGATAAACCTATATTTTATTGTGATCTCGAAAGAAGTAACAATAGATTAGATCATGGGATATATGGAGTGGGATCTTATATGTTCAAGGAATTGAAGTTAGGATTTGAGTTTAGGATAGGAATATACCTAATTCACCCCATTTGGTTTATATACAGGATGAAATATAAAAGCATTAAATATAGTTCATCCCCTCTCAATGATATAGTTGTGGGGATAATGTAGATAGACCATTAGAGCTTAAAAGACCATAATCTTATTATCAACCCCGTGAATCAGCAACCAAGGTAATTATCTAAACTAACGGAATTTTATGGCTAAGTAGGATTGTTTGTAGTGCCTTGACTTTAAATTATTCCCCATTATTGTCTCCAACACTTTACAATTCCAAATTGTTTATGGTTACCTTTAATTCTCAACTTTTAAACGTTATTGGTTACATTCACATTTGTCCAAACTGTGTACTAATGCTGGAATCAGATTTTGTTAAGCGCAAGTCTGTGTGGGATTGATACTTGGATTTTAAAGGCAACTTTACTACCTGAGTGTCCACGTACACTGTGTGTGTGCTAGGATATCGACTTGGTGTTAAGTACTACTTCCAACTGAATTACACTGATAATTGAAATGCTCAATAATAATCTGAAGAGTGAACAGAAACGCATTATCTAAAAGCATTCGAAAACATTTAAGCTGGAGGATTTTATCCTCATAAATATATGCATGAAATTCTAGGTTGAGTGTTCACAACCCACAATCTCTGAAGAATGCAACTGTTATACCAGTTTTATAATCTGAGTGAATTTAAGGAATTTATTAACTCAAGTCCATAATAACGGATTTTACAATTTTATTAGGGTTTGTGATAATGGATATGTAATGACACTAAAATTCAAGGTAAATCGTGGTTTACAACTTTGTATTACCAATGGTCTAAGATATCAAGAGATTTGACAACATTCATGAACCATAAATTGTAAAAAAGGAACTAAACTAAAGAATTGGGTTAACTGTGGGACTCAATGGGTGAAAGGAGACCCATTTATGAAATGCCACATACCTAGAGATATGATCCTGAAGAATTTCAGAAATTTGGGAGCCTGAAGAAAATGAACCCTAGCTCTTCCTTATTAATTCATAATTGAAAGCTGCTGGAAGAGACGTACGTAACCTTTCCACGATTGTTGGACCAACCTATGATCATTGGTGGTGCTTGTGGTTAGGAGATGGATGAGAGCTCTAAGAAAATGATCAAAAGATCCTTGGTATGATCATGGGACCTACCTACGGTCGTACCTTAGTTCATAGGTTGAAGGTTCAACCTGAATCATATTTGGGATTCATGATTATGCCAAGGATTATGTGCTTTCAAAGCACGATCATGGTTTCCTCTCGTGGTTAGAAGCTATATTTGTAATCTTTCAGATGTTTACGCTTTCCTCAATTAGACGAGAGCATTGTACGGTCATTAAATGTAACCACGGTCATGGTTTGGATCACGATATCTCATTATAGGACAATGCTTTACTAATAAGGCCATAACTTTTCACTCTAATATCGGATTAATGCTAAGCTAGATATGTTGGAAATGTAGTTCAAATATGTATCCTTTGGTGGTCTTATGCTAAAAAATTCTTAAGAATCTAGAAGTTATGCTAGTTTAAAGCTGACTATGGAAAGATATTTCTCAAGGAATTGATTGGTAAAGAAGATTTTTTCTTGGTTATACACTAGGAGATACGTATGGCCTTGGTACATGTCTAAAACCCTTCTCATACTTTTAAAACATGATTTTTAATCCTATATGTACTTGAATAATGGTTTTAATATTAGCTTAAACTTTTGGGGTGTAACAATATCTCTCCCTAAGGGTCATTCGTCCCCGAATGGGAACTGACTAATTTGGAAAGTTAAGGGAAAAAAACTACATTTCCCATATTTTATTCACCACTATCCTGATATTGTTGGAACCCTTTCATAGTATCTATACCTAAAATTCCTACACTAAGTTTCTAAGAGTGAACACTGACATAATAAACAATTTAATAACTAAAACATAGACTGAACCAGACTCATGAATGCATGCTATGATATGAAAATAGTTGGATGGCATGAAATAGAAAGAATTAACTAATTGAGAAGAAACTATTACCTTAAGGTGTGACTGAGTCCTAAGGGTAGAAGTGGGAGTACTTGGTCATCATATATGCCTCTGATTCTTAAGTAGCTCCCTCAATCAATTGATTTTCCATAGAACCTTTACAAAAGAGACCTCCTAATTCCTCAAATTATAAACCTGATGGTAAAGGATCTTGATAGGAACCTTTTCTTATGAGAGACTATCTTTCATACCCATACTTTCTAAGGGTACAATTGATGCAGGATCACCAATGAATTTCTTTAAAAAGGAAATAGAGAACACTGGATGCACTATTTCTAAGTCTTCCGGCAAATCTAACTTATAGGCTACACTGCCAAAATGAACTATAATCTCATAAGAACCAATATAGTACAGACTAAGCTTTCCTTGATTCCAAATCTCTTCACCACTTCCATGGGTGAAACTTTCAAGTTGAAAAAATCACCCGTAACAAACTTAAGTTCCCTTCTTCTCACATCTATAGAGGAATTCTAACGACTATGAGCCATTATTAACCTTTCTCTATTTAATTGAACTTTCTCCATAGCCTCATGGATTGATTTTGTCCCTATCAATGTAGCTTTACCTACTTCAAACTAACCAATAAGAGATCTACACCTCCTACCATAAATTTCCTAAAATGGGACTATCTCAAATACTGGAGTGATACCTGTTATTTTAATCAAACTCAATTAAAGGCAAATAATCATCCCAACTATAATCAAGATCAATCACACGAGCTCTCAACATGTCCTCTAAGCTATGAATGGTCCTCTCTGACTGACCATTTATTTTAGTACCTCTACCTGAAATGATAGTCAAATAGACTCTATGAAATTTCACCAACTCCTTTAGGTAGAGTTTAGCATAGTCCTCGAATAAACCTGAAGTGTTCACTCATAGAAAATTAGTCGACTTAGTCATTCAATCCATGATAACACAAATAAAATCATGCTGTCAATGAGTACGAGGTAACCTTGTGATGAAATCCATATTCTCTACTTCTCTCTTAGAAGTAGGGATATTTATGTCCTGAAGCATACCATCAGGTCTCTTGTACTCTACCTTAACCTATTGGCAATTTGGACACTTAGCCACAAACTCAGCAATATCTTTCTTCATACCATTCTACCAATAGACTTCCCATAAATTATGGTACATCTTAGTGGCTCCTAGGTGAATGGAACACTGAGAATCTTGAGATTTTTGTAGTATACATTATATCAAGTCATCTACATCCAAAACACATAGTCTTCCCTACTAACAAAGAACACCATATGCCTCCGGGAGAAAATCTTAACCTTTTAACTCTGGACTACTTCTGTCAACTAAGAAAAATAGGATCACTATCTTATTTTTATTTCACTTTAGCTATCAAGAAGGATTATAAGCCATTTTGAATGAAAATACTACTTTCAACAAAATTAACCAACCAAACTCCCAATCTAGCTTGCTTGTGAACCTCATATACTAACTCTTTTTTGTCATTCTCTACATAAGAGACACTTTCCATAGGTAATCTAGTAAGAGTGTTAACCACTATATTTACTTTACCTGGATGGTAAAAAACACTCATATCATAATCCTTCAACAAATTTAGTCATCCCCTCTGGCGAAGATTTAGATCTTTCTCACTGAACACATATTGAATGCTCTTGTGATCATTGAACACATCAACATCACCAGAATAGAGCCTCCATATCTTCAAGGAAAAAATAATTGTTCCCAACTAACTCAAGATCATAAGTGGTTTTTCTCATGAGGCTTGATCTGTATAGAGGCATACGCTATAACATTGCCCCGCTGTATCAACCACAACTATGTTCCATTCTCGAAGCATCATAATAAACCACAAAACCATCTGAGCCCTCGAACATAGTTAAAATTGGATCACTGGTGAGTCGAGTCTTTAACTCCTAAAAACTCTTCTTACAAGAATTTAACCATAGAAATTTAATTTACTTCTAAGTCAGCCTAGACATGGGATAGACTATGGAAATGGGATAGGCAATAAAGAAAAATCCTTCAACAAACTATCACAGTAACCAGGTAAATCCAAAAAAAGCTCCTGATATCTGCTGGAGAGATGGGTCTAGGCTTGTTCCTTACTGCTTAGGTCTTTTGAGGATCAACCCAAATGGCTTCACAAGAAATAATATGACCAAGGAATTTTACTGATTTCAATGAGAATTCACACTTACTAAACTTGGTGAATAGCTAGCGATCTTTATCATCTATAAGACAATTCTTAAATAGTTTGCTATTCATCCTTACTCTGAGAATAAATGAAGATGTCATCAACAAAGATAATAAAAAATACATCCAAGTACTATTTAAACACCCTATTCATCAAGTCCATAAAAGTTGAAGGAGCATTCATTAGTCAAAAGGACATATGATAAATTTAAAGTGACCATACCGACTTCCAAAGGCTGTCTTTGGAATGTCACGTTCTTTAACTCTTAGCAAATGAAAACTTAATCTAAGGTCTATCTTAGAGAAATAATTTGCACCCTAAAGTGGTCGAACAGGTCATCAATCCTAGGAATGGAATAATTATTCTTGATTGTGACCCTGTTCAACCGACGGTAGTCGATGCATATTATGAGAGAATTGTCTTTCTTGTGCATGAAAAGAATGGGAACACCCTATGGAGAGAAGCTAGCCTAATAAAACCCTTATCTAGGAGGTCTTTCAACTGTTCCTTAAATTCCTTAAGCTCGAATGGAGCCATTATATAGGATATAACTAAAATGGGTTGGGTATGTGGAAGATCAATTATAAAGTCAATTTCCTATTTGGGGGGATCTCTGGGTAGGTCTTCTGGAAATACTTTTGGAAACTCATTTACCTCTAGAACTTACCCAAGAGCTGGGGCTTCAGATTTTGGATCCTTAACTCAAACAAAATAATAGATACACCTTTTGGAGATCAATTTTCTAGCTTTAAGGTAAGAGATAAATTGACACATAGAGATAAATTGACACATAGGCATTGAAGTACTACCCTTCAACTCTATAACTAGTTTATTTGTGAACTAAACTAGACTATTGTATTTACACAATCAATAGAGTGATAGCAAGATGTAGTCAATCTATGCCTAGAATAACGATGAAATCTACCCCTAGAATAATGATGAAATCTACCATGTCTAACTCTATAAGGTCAACTGAGGTGACTTTTTTGGAAATTAAGATTGGGCAATTTTTGTATACTCGTTTAGCTATAACCTAGTCACCAACGAGATTGTAAAGGTTTTGAAAGAATGTTGGGACTAACAGTAAAGTCTACTCCTATGTAGGGAGTTGCAAAAGAAAGTATAGATCCAAGATATAAGAATATATAACCATGATTATGGAAGATCTATAACATACTAGTGACTACATCAGAAGATCTCTTATGATCTTGTCAAGTCTGAAGGGCATAGAACCTATTCTAACGTTGTCAACCAGTTGTAATAGATGAGGTACCCTACTGAGTTGTGCGATTTATTGGAGATGCTGAAGAGTTAGACTGACTTTGCCGATGAGCATCCCTAACTTTCTGTAAAGCCATGGATATTTCCTCAGTCTGTGGCCTGGCTTTCCACACCTAAAACAAACATCACTGCCATTTATATACTCACTCTAATGGTTCTTACCATATTTCTTGCATATTGGGTTGGTACAAACACTACTCATACTACCCTAGGACTTAGAGCCTGGTAATCTGTGTCTATTATCTTGCAGTTGATAAGCTTCCAAGTCAACACTTTTAGTTCGGGTAAGATCCGCAATATTTATAACTTTTAGAATACTATTCAAGACTCCTGTAGATCCTCTTCAAACATGGGGCCAAATAAAATTGGAGGATTCATCCGAGTAAAGTCTTGGACTCTGACTGTTGTCATATTAACTACTCGATTGGCTGGTGCCACAGCCGACTGGTTAACCTAGATGTTTATGGACTGGTCTAAGGCTATAAAACCAACCTTGAATTCGACATGAAAGACTTGTTTATTTAGAGGGTTCCACAGAGATGGTGGTGTTTCTTGCTGATTCTCTACACCATTATCATTACCATTTTACTTAGGGATGAGTAGTCTTTCAAGAAAGACACTAGCTCTTTGATACTCGAACTTTACATGTTGATAACATAATCAACAAGCTATAAAGTTCACTACATCCTTTTATATACCTCTTCACCAGTAATGTGGTCTCAAATCTCTATATATCTTAGCTATCTAGGGTGTATAGAAGATATAGAGCTATGATTCCCCCGAATAATCAACTGAATCAAGTCTCAAACCCTTAAAACATAGACATGACTACCGAATCTCAATATGCCTTCAGAATCTAAGGTAGACCTACGGGACTCACCTCTTAACACCTGATGACGAATACCTCAAAGTCTATTATCCTCAAATTAACAATTCCAAATAGGATGTGCAAAACTTGGTTCAACTGATAAACCTAACTGATAAATTTATTATTGGCTTTCGATATCTAATTATTGCTTCAATGATTTTTAAATAATTTTGAATTTTTTATTAGTCTATTAGTTTGATTTTTTATTTCAATATTTTATTTAATGGCTATATCGATAACTCAATAAGATAATCTAGAAAAATTTATTTTATTCATAATTATACAATAGTTGCTTTAAATTTAATTACATATCTTATTGCCTTTTGTATTTTATAGTTATTGTCATAGTGGTTGTAATTTATGTAGTTTTTGTGCATGAATAGTATAGAACAAACGTAAATAAGAGAAATAAAAAAATGGGAAGCATTTTCTTATCAGTTAGACAAAAAATTAAATTGATAAGGACCAAAAACTAATTAACCGAATCCCATTAATGAATATCTTATTTCTTTGTTTATTTGTTTAGAATATTTACACAACAAAAATCAATAAACGAAACCTATAATACACGAAATCAAACCAAATCGACCGGTGGTCAACTCTAACTTCGAATCTTCTCAAACAAGGTAGACCTAGCCTCTAACACTTCCAAGAATTCTCCTAGTCTAAAATATCAAGCCTAACTATCAAGGCCGCTATGTTCTGAATGTCCAAAGCCAATGGCCACTTCAAAACTAAAATGACGGTCAAGATACCTATACTCACCCTCTTCTGTCTCAAGGCGTTTGCTACCATATTCGCCTTGCCCGGATGACATAGAATAGAGATGTCATAGTCCTTTAGCAACTCAATCCACCTGCGGTGTCTCGAATTAATATATCTATGATTCATGATGTACAATTACTTCTATGATAAGTAAATTTCTTTCAAAAAACACTATTCATGTAATGCCTCCAAATCTTAAGCATAAAAATAATAGCTGCCAACTCTAAGTCATGAATGGGTAGTTGCGCTCATGAACCCTTAACTACCTTGATGTATATGCAATAACCCAATCTTGCTACATCAGAATACAATCCAAACCAACACTGAAAGCGTCTCAATAAATAGTAAACTCCTCATGATCAACTGAAAGAGTCAAAATAGAAGCTGAAGTGAGCAGCCCTTTGAGCTTCAGAAATCTCGGCTCACACTCCTTAGACCATTAAAATGGAATCTACTTCCTGGTCAATCTGGTCATAGGCGCTGTAATAGCCGCAAATCCATCGACAAAGCACCTGTAGTAACTTGCCAAATGGCTGATGCCCAAATTATACCATGTGATGAGATGTAAAGTCCTTGCTGTTAAATACAGTACCAAACCAAGGTTGAGGACGATCCCACAAGGAATATGGTTAGGACCTAGGTCGATGCATATATTTAGTTTATTAATCAAATATTTCTAAAAGGTGGGATTTAAGAAAAACAAGTAAATAACTTGTAAATTGAAGTATGAAGTAAACATGTATAAATTTATAATAAGAAAATCAATGATAATGATGAACTAAGGTTGTGTTTTCCACAATTTCATAACTCCACAGGATGTTCGTACTAGAAATCTATTCTGATGCGTTGCATGCAAAATCTAAAAAGATAGGTTCATTAAAATATCTCTCTTCCCTAATTAAATGAATATCACTCTTCTCCTCTCGATCTTTGAGTATCGTACTTCTGACCCGTGTTCTTGATCTTAGATTAACTTTCCGTGTAAAGGCTTAAGTTATTAGATCAAAGTTGATGACTTCAAATCTTTATTGTTATTTTGTTTTCTTAATCTCTACTTCTCTCTTGAGCAAGTCAAAAATTCAGGAAAGCTCTTAACGTTTGCAACCGCTAGAAATCAATTACAGTGAATAAAATAACAATACATGCATAAATACCATTTAAAAATTACTATGTAATTTAACCTACTTCACTAATTTATAATGGTCCCCACAATCTTAGTTGTGGAATTTAGCTATTCATGGATTGTAAATAACAATTAGAAATTATAGACAAAATCATAATTATGAACTTCCAAGTTGAGAAAAATAAATCCACAATCTTATATTCTCAAAGAAAAATTAATAAAAATGGAGAAGCATAGAATATATCAATTTTCTCCAGCCTCCACAGCTGCTCCAAGCTTTTTCTAAATAAAAAGTTTACAATTTATCTCTCCAATGTTTTAAAGTTATCAAAAGTTACATAAAAACTATTTTTGTGAAATAATTATAGGTGTAAGAAAAAACTCTAAATGAAATAACTGAGTCCAAAGTTGACTAGAAATAGAAACTCAGTCCAAATTAGACTGCACTGCGCCGCCTTGGGACAACACAGGTAGGGCGACTCTACTTTTTCCTCATGTATTCATTGAATGTCATATGTAACTTTGCTACCTCCAATTCTCAAATTCAAATTCTAACCTCTACTGTAGAATTTCATTATTATAATTAATTAAATACATTAAGCTGATTGATTTCCTTATATAACTTTTGATTTTAATTCCCTTTTTGCTCCAAGTTTCTTCATCATCATAACAATTTAATCCTACAAAAAAGTATAATATTAAACATAATTCATAAAATCAATGATCAAAAAGGACAAATAAAAATAAAAATTGTGAGGCTAATATAACTAAATATATGTAATTTTTGCCTCATATCAACACCCTATACCTATACTTTTGCTCCTCCTCGAGCAAATATTAAAGCTCATCTCAATGAATCAAATTTAGGAACACCACTAATTTGATTGATACAAACAATTAAACCATATGCCAAATGACAACATCACCTACACTTTCCAATCATTATACAAGAAATACAAACAAACAACAAATCTCTAATCTCCAAACCTCAAACTGGAGTAACTCATCAAATTTAAGTTTGCTTACCTATGCTTGTCAAAAAAAGTTAATAACATTACCTATCTATCGTGAAACAAGTACCTTCACTAGAATAAATAGTTCACACACTTAATTCAAAATACCGAATATAATTTAAGGACTTAACATTAAAGAATAACTTTCACACTCACAAAGAATTCATATGTATACATAAAGAACCATAGGCTTTCCCATTATGTTCATTGCCATAGGCTTGACCATTATGTATATCTCAACTAATTAAACATGCTCGAATTGAATCAAATAGAACTTTAGAGGGTTGTAATATTGTCCAAAGGATGGAAAAAAAATATATAATAGTGAATTACTCTTCCATAAGCACTTAGCACTTTGTAAACTTCATCACCCATTATTTTCATCAGGTTTTTTTCAGTCCTCTCTTCATCAATTATTTTCACAAGTAATTCTCATCTTATTAAGAATATTTCCTTTATTTTTTTTCAAACATTTTTTTTCATGTCACGTTCTTTCAAAGAAATCCTTTTCATTACTTTGTAGTTATCATTGGTCACCTTTTACACACAAGCATCCCCTTTCTTCAGATTTAACAATTTCAATACATTCTATTTTATTGTGCTCAATGAAGTAGGGTGCAAAAACATAGGATTCAAAAAATGGATGAAAGTAAAAATATGGATACAAAAGAAATGGACTACAGGCTTGAAGGGGCTAGCGAGTGATATAATATTTGATAGCGAGTGATATAATATTTGAAAAGGCTAACATTTATAAGACATATCAAAGAAAGCCTATTATCATAGCAAAGCTATATATTTTATTTCTCTTCAATAACATGTCGAGCACGTTTTATACTAAGATGCGAAACATGCAATATATGTAAAAAAAATCCTTACCTCATATTGCACAAGTATCAATCAAGACGGATCACTCACATTTCTAAGATAAATAGGGTCATAACAAATTAGTAAAATAAGAATAAGCTATATACAGAGTCATAGTCATGAGTCTAGGTATCAAAAGCATATTACTTAATTATATTCGTAAAACACTCAGAAAAAAGTACTACTCAAGATTAGGCCTTTATGGCTAGTATAAACAAAACTGTCTTTTCTTTTCTCCCATAAAAAAGTAAAAATAAAAATACTCCTAAAAATAGAAATAAAAGATAAAAAAGTATTATTTTAAAAAAAGATAACACGGTTAAAACACCCTCCCCTTCTTGGGAAAAGAACCGAAAAGAAAAATCAAGGGGTGGATGACGTATGCTCTACTAAAGAATAAAAGAATTAAAAATCAACACAGACTATTTTCATCTAAAGAATAAAAGAAAGATGTTTTTATATTTTTGAAATTTTTTATTTTTTTCTTATTTTTATAAGTTTTTTACTAAAAATAAATAAATAAAAGAAAATCCAATAGCATACATCACCCTTAACAAATATTAAAAAATATTTCACCCCACACTTAAAATCATGCACTATCTCCAATATAATAAATAAAGTAAAATGAGGGTTAGAGGTAACCCTATGACCCTCAGGGTCTAGCTAGCAATATGTTTCTTCAATTTTCATCAAGGGTCACACACACCCATACTTAAACTCAAACTTTCTTCTTAACTTCAAATTCGGGTACTTAAACTTCCCCTAAATCTTTGACAGTAAAACAAAACAAAAAAAAAACAAAAAAAAGTAATCTTACAAAAATCAATCAAAATCATGAAGTTACACTACTAGTTGGGATACCTCCCACTTTTTCTTCCACTTCGAACGTATGAATTGCACTCCCAATTTTTTTTCTAATTTTCTACTATACTAAAAGGTGGTGATATAAAAATAAAGGAACCTAGCAATATATGTTGTGTACTTCTAACTCATAAATTGCATTATTATTTAAATCTTCACATTCACACAAAATAGAGTCTTTATAAATAATACTATCAAAGATGTCTATAAATGTCCTAATGCGAACTAGGATCTGGCCGTGATGGGTATCTCAAGTCTTACGTGGACCGGAGATCACCATCTGTACCTAATCAACCCAAACTCACCACACCCATGGTCGGCTGAATTTTGAACATATAAAAAGATAGGAAAATATCAATTTAAAGACATTAAAATAAGTCTGTAAATAGAACCAAATGATACCGACATCAATGCCAATACTAATACCAATACCAGTACTAATACCGACACCGCCCATGCCAACAGTAGTCTGATAAAGCCTCTAATCAAAACCAAAGAGTATCCAGTCGTGAGCCAAAACCAAGTCCAAGGAATAGTCAAAACATAAAGGAAACCATAAATATGAAATGGGGTCTTCCGAAGTATGGAAGCTCACCACTTAAATCTGACTCGCAAGCTGATCCTGAATCCAAGTCATGGAGCAGAAAGAGTAGAAGTATTACCAGTTCCTACATTACATAGGGATACAACGTCCGAAGACAGCTAGAGAGGTGAACGCTAGAATGTAACTCGAGGATATAGATAACATAATGATATGATCAACTATTTAAAATCATTCAAAGCCAGTACACATAATCAAAGGCATAAACATATACATCTACATATATAATATGCTGGGATAGGGAATAAGGATTAACATGCATTTCAAAACTTTAGCCTTGATTGTGTAGCTTAACTGTCATATAATAGTACCCACGGACTATATAGGCCCAAGCTCTCACCCCCTGGTTGGCCCCCAGTGCATGTAGCTACACGACCCAGAGAATAATCTCATATATATATACACGGGGGACTTAAACCATCTAACATATGCCAAGTTGATTTACGCACCTAGTCATATAATGATTTACGGGGGACTCGTACCTCCCAAATCATGTAATAATAATTAAAGGGAATTGAACCTCCTTAGTCACTTTAACCCCGTCGACAAATGCAGTTTTCAGTATTGGTCACTCAGACCTCTACTTTCATGGCTCAACTATAAACACTCATTAAGCCCAATTAAAGCCCAATACGATAGAAGAAATTAGCTAAAGTACTCTAGATATAAAATTTATAAAGGTGTCTATAACTTCTCTCCTAGGTTCTCACCAAATCTGAAAAAAAACAAAGGATATTTATATTCCTTGAAGACACAACCCAGATTCCTACGAGAGGCAGCAGTGGGGAATTTTACACAATGGGCCAAAGATCAATAGTCAATTCTTTTAGTATACCATTTTGATCTATACCATATCTATCTAATCAGATTTCTCATGGTAATGATAGTATCTGTACCTAAACCGGTGGCTCACTTTTTCTAAGTAATGGGTAAGAGGACCAAAACGTGCCTTGCCTACCCATGGATTCATAGTTTCTCTTTAATCCGATCTAATACGGAAAAATCTTATTTTTTGGTACCCTTTCATAAAATAAATATTTTTAAGAACTCTACGTAAAAACAATACACATATTCCCAATCAATGAACCACATTACACTTTTAGGCATACATTGTTGGTATCATCATACTAACTACACTTGCAAGGTAACTCATCATGCCAAAACAATTTCTATTAACTTGGGCAGAACAACTCCCTTTGTTTATTAATACACATTGGGGAACACCTAATCCCTTTATTCATTAAATCATACCACTATTTTCAAAATACTTCTTTATATCATGCAATAGTTCAAGAATAGTTCTATTTTACAAATTCACTTCATTCTCATAAGTAAAACCAATTTAACATTATGTGGTTGGAGTTATAACCGCTGCAAAGCCAAAAGTTTGGGAAAATCACAATTCCCTAGTTCATACACCATACCCATGCACCCACAAGGGCAAAACCATTTTAAAAGCATGAAAATCATATATATAAAGAAGGAGAAACATTACTCAATTTAAAACATTCAAAACCCCCAACCTTTGTTTTAAAAATCAAACAATGATCTTATGAACAATACTTTAAGTTACATGCCTTTGCAAAATTAACAATGAGGGAAGAGTAACATGCCTGAAATAGAAAGATGTACGGTAAGAAACTACCTTTGGGAGCCCTAATTGATAAACCTCTTGAAACCCTAGCCTTAACTTGAACATAGAGTTTTAGAGAGAATTTGGGAGTGTTTAATTCGTTAAACTATTGCATGGATTCCCCAAAAGTGTTTTATGGATGTGGGGTCAAAATTTGCCAAGGAAATCAATCTTTCCTTTAACAAAGTCAAAAAACAAAGATGTTAATAATAACAAATACCTTATGGGCGATTTTCTAGAGTGGAAAACAAGAATGGGTACTTGGATTTCATGTCTTCTTCGGCTTCCTAGGTAACCTCTTCAACCTTGTCCATCCTCCATAGAACGTTTACCTAAGCTACGTCCTTTGTCCACAACTGATTAATTTGACGATGCAAAATATCAATTGGGACTTTCTCATATGATAAGTTAATAAAAATACCAATATCCTTGATAGGCACAATCAATGATGGATCACCCACATACTTCCTCAACATTGACACCTGAAACATTGGATGAACGAAGCTCAAATGAGAAGGCAACTATAACTCATGCTAAACCTTACCAACCCTCTTTAAAACCAAGTACGGTCTGAAATACCGGGGACTGAGCTTCTCCTTCTTCGTAATCCTCAATACTTCCTTCAGGAGAGATACCTTTATGAATACCCAATCGCCAACTTCAAACTCTAACTCCCTATGCCTCAAATCCGCATAGGACTTTTGGCGACTTTTTTCAGCTTTAAGTCTATCCCAAATCACCTTCACCTTCTCCATCTCTTGGTTAACAAAATCCAGGCCAAACATCCCTACCTTACCTACCTCAAACCACCCAATAGGAGACCTACACCTCCTACCATACAATGCCTCAAAATGAACCATACCAATGCTAGAGTGGTAGCTATTATTATATGCAAACTCTATAAAAAAATAATCAAGCCAACTACCACCATAGTCAATCACGCAAGCTCAAAGTATTTCTTCCAATGTCTGAATAGTCCTTTTCGCTTGCCCATCTGACTGTGGGTGGAAAGCAGTACTAAGGCTTACCTTAGTTCCCAACCCTCTCTGAAATAAATGCGAAAATACGGTGAGAACTGAGTACCATGATCTGATATGATAGAATAAGATCCCCATGCAACTTCACAATCTCTTAGAGAAATAACCGCACAGAATCCTCTATCGAATAATTTCTCCTTACTGGTAAGAAATTAGAAGACTTAGTCATCTATCCTCAATGACCCAAATTGAATCAAATTAATTCAAAGAACGAGGATGGCCGGTAATGAAATCCATATTAATCACTTCCCACTTCCACACAAACAACTCAATCTCTTGAGTTAACCCTCTGGGTCGTAAGTGCTCTACCTTCACTTATTGACACAACATGTATTTAGCCAGAAAATAGGACATATCTCACTTTATGTTGTTCAACCAATAAATCTTTTTAAGACTATGATGCATCTTTGTCAAACCAGGATGAATGACATAATTCGACTCATAAGCCTCAACCGAGGTCCTCTCTCTCAACCCATCTACATCAGGAACACATAATCTACCTTAGTACCACATGAGACCATCTCTACCAATCTCAAAAGCTACAATCTTTTGTTGACCCATATTTCCCTTGATCTTTATAAAGACAAGATCCAACACCTACTTCTTCTTTATTTTAGCAGCAAGGGATGGCTTAGCCACTTCTTACACAAACACTGCCATCCTTAGAGACCAAGAGACAAACTCCAAGGTTATACAAACGGTCAATAGCTTTCACCAGCTCCTTCTTATCCTCATCCACGTGAGCTAGAATCCCCATGGACAACCTGCCAAGAGCATCAACAACCACATTAGCTTTACCTGGGTGATAGTAGAGACTTATGTCATAATTTTTCATTAACTTAAGCCACCTCTTCTACATGAGGTTCAACTTCTTCAGGGTGAACATATATTGTAGACTCTTATGATAAAAAAAGATATCTATATGGACACCATACAAAAAGTGATGCTAGATCTTCAATGCAAACACTACAACCAATAACTCCCAGTCATGAGTCAGGTAATTCTTATCATAAACCTTCAGCTGCCTAGAAGCATAGGCCACCATCTTACCATGCTGCATCCACACACAACCAAGTCCCACATGAGACACATCACAGTAAAAAATAAAAAAGATCAGTGCCTTCAGGCAGTGCCAAAATTGGAGCTGAAGTCAACTTATCTTTCAACTTCTCAAAACTACCTAAAAAGCATCAGACCATAAAAAATTCACCTTCTTTTGGGTCAACTTATTCAATGGGGCATCTATAGTTGAGAAAATCTATAGAAATCTCCTATGGTAACTGGCTAAACCTAAGAAGCTCTGAATATTAGTTGGAGTCGAGGGCTTAGGCACTTCTTAATCATTGCAACTTTCTACGAATCCACTATGATCCCTTCAGTAGAAATGAATTGACCCAAAAAAGGAATATCTTTCAACCAGAATTCACACTTCAAAAGCTTATCATACAAATAATGTTTTTTTAAGGTTTGGAACATAATACAGAGGTGATCGGCATGATTCACCTTTCTCTTGGAATACACCAGAATATTATCTATAAATACGATAATGAACAAATTCAAAAACTGTCAGAAGACCCCATTATCAAGTCCATGAATATCACTAGGGCATTAGTCAAACCAAAAGACATGGCTAAGAACTCATAATAGACATACCATATTCGGGAGGCAGACTTAGGAAGATCCCCATCCCTAATCTTTAACTAATGATACCCATATTAAAGATCGATCTTAGTGAAAAACTTAGCACCTTGAAGCTGGTCAAACAAATCATCATCCTAGGAAAAGGATACTTATTCTTCATCATAACCTTATTTAACTAATGGTAATTGATGCTGACTCAAAATCAACCATCCTTCTTGTGCACAAAAAAATAGGAACATCCCACAAAGACACATTAGGATGGATAAATTCCTTGTCAAAAAGGTCTTTCAACTCAGCAAGAGCCATTCTATATGGATGGATAGAGATAGGGCGAGTGTCGGGATGAGGTCAATCCCAAAATGAATTTCCTTATCAGGAGGAATACCAGGAAGATTATCAGGAGAAACCTCAAGAAATTTACTAAACACAGGAATGGATTACAATGAAAGACCCTCCGAGTTAGAATCTATAACCCGGACCAAATGATAGAGACATTTCTTGGAAATTATTTTTTAAGCTCTAAGATATGACATGAACCTTCCCTTAGGAACTAGAGAACCCCCTTCCCAATGACTGGCTCATTACGAAATTTAAACGTGTCCTTACAGGTTCGACAATCTAAGGAGTTATAACATGAGTGCAACCAGTCCATCCCTAATGTGACATCAAAATCAACTATGTCTAACTCTACCAGATCTACCAGAGTTTCTCTATTACCAACAGATACCACACAACCCCTATAGACTCTTTTAGCAATAAGAGAGCCATCCACCAGGGTTGAAACAGAAAAAGGATTGGGGATACACTCGGGACCAAAATCAAATAAGCAACAAATAGGGTCATATGAGAAAATTTAACCCCAGATCAAGAAAGAAATACACATCACGAGAAAAGAGTTGTAACGTACTAATGAAAAAATTAAGAGATGCCTCAGAATCTTGGCAGGTAGCAAGAGTGTACAAGAAATTTTGGATAGTGTCGGTTCTAGAAGCAGAAGCAACACCCTTTTATGTAGGAGCTGATGAAGCAACAATAGGAATTTTGTTTGCCCCTGAAACAACTTTAGAAGGATAATTCATCTGTAGATTACCAGTCTAACCATATTTAAAACAAATATTTCTCATTTCTTCACAAAACCCATGGTGCACCTACCCGTAGAATCTACAAAGAGGATATCATGAAGCAGACTGAGCCCTACCAACCTAAGATTAGGAACCCTATGCCCTAAACCCACTATCATACTTAGAACAACGTTTACCAGATGGATTCAGATAAGGATCACCAGCCATAAAGCATGAACTAGAACTTTCCCACTTCTTATTAAACCACTTCATACCATCTCTACCACTTTGCTATTGACCTTCACATTGGTAAGAAAAAATCTAAACTTTTTATTCTATTTTCCCCCTATCTCTGCCTGCTTTTTCTTCTCTTTCTCAATCTGTTGCATATACATAACCAATTTGGAGATGTCCATATCCTTGTTCAACAAGGAATCCTTACTCTCTAGAATCAAATCATGGGATAATCCAGAGGTGAACTTTCCCATTCTAGCCCTCATACTAGATACTAAGTCAAGGGCATATTGGGACAACTGATGGAATTTAAAGGAAAAATCCTTGACCATCATCCGGTCTTTCTTAAGATTAACAATCTCTTTTGATTTTGCCTTCCTTAAGAAAAGCACTAGAGAAAACATTCCACAGTGCAGATTTGGTATTATCTCTCCTAGAATATTCCTATTCCTCATATCATTGGTATGCTACATCCTTCAGTTGATAGGCAGTGAATTCGACACCTTCCATATTAGTAGCATGCATAATATGGAAGATCTTCTCAATCTCGTTAATAAAACCTTAAGGATCCTCCTGAACCTTAACACCAGTAAACATAGGAGGGCTCAACCTCATAAACTAGCCAATCCTTGTAGCCTTAGAAGATAGAGTAACATAAGATACACGCTCAAGCTATGAAGATATTAACTGAGCCAACATATGAATGGAATGAAGAAATTCTACATTCATCACATCATCCTAAGGAGCTCGAGGAGGACTAGAGCGGTCCGGTGGAACTCTAGGAGGGAAATTAGAATGGGACCCCTAGGTTGGGCCTGCACCCCATAAGCAGGGTGCATCCCATCACCATTGTCCTTAAGAAGGATAGAGGATTTTTCATGAGCGTAAGATCATCTAGGAGGCATGATCTGAAAAGCAAACAAACAAGAATTAGAGACACTCAAAACCTTAGATTCTATAGCTTAAAACATAACAACAAGAAAGGGAAACATTCCTAAATATCTTGTAGCCTCTCCCTGATAAGTGTGATGTACTACATACCTTTAAAAAGACTCTACTCGACACGGCTTTTGTCAAATACCCAATGACACCAAACCTAGGCTCTGATACAACCTTTATAATGACCTGAACTAGGGCCTGACTGTGATGGGTATCTCAAGTCCCATATGGACCAGATATCACCCCATGTACCTAACCAACCTAAACACACCATACCCCACAGTTGACTAAATTTTAAGCATATAATAAGATAAGAAAATTTCAATTTAAAGACATTAGAATAAGTCTATAACCAGAACCAACCGATATCGACATCAATTCCAATACCAATACTAATACCTATACTAATACTAATACCAATAACGACACTGCCCATGCCAATAGTAGTCTGACAAATCCTTCAGTCCATAAAGAGTATCCAATCGGAACATGCCCCCGACTATAGCCAAAACTAAATCCAAGGAATAGTCAAAACATAAAGAAAACCATAAACATGAAATAGGGTCTTCCAAGATATGAAAGTTCACCACTTTAATCTGACTCATTAGCTGATCTCAAATCTAAGTCACTGAGTAGGAGCAGTAGTATGACCAGTTCCTACATTGCATGGGGATACGACATTCAAAGATGATTAGTAGGGTGAACGCTAGAATGTAACTTTAGATAAGGATAACATAATGATATGATCAATAATTTAAAATCATTCAAAGGTAGTGCTCATAGTCAAATACATAAACATATACAGATACACATATCATATACTGGGATAGAGAATAAGGCTTAACATGCATTTCAAAATTTTATCCTGGATTATGTGAATCAACTGTTATATAATAGTACCCACGTGCTATATGGGCCTCAAATCTCACCCTTTGGTCGGGTTCCAGTGTGTGTAGCCGCACAAATTAGAGAATAATCTTATATATACACATGGGGGACTCGAACCCTCTAATATATATCATGGTAACTTTAAAACCTGATCATATAATGATTTATAGGGGAATCGAACCACTCTAATCATGAAATAATAATAAGGGGGACTTGAACCTCCCTGGTAACTCTTACCCCTGCATCTAGTATTGGTCACTCAGAACACCACTTTCATGACTCAGATACACAAACCTTATTAAAGTCCAATAATATAATTGTCACACATTCCTATATAATAAATCATATTACACTTTTAGGCGTACATGTTTGTATCATCATACCAACTATACTTGCAAGGTAACTTATCATGCAAAAAAAATTTCTATTAACTTGGGGAGAACAACTCCCTTTGTTCATTAATATAAATTGGGGAACACCAACTCCCTTTGTTCATTAAATCTTTCCATTGTATTTCAAATACTTCTTTATATCATGGAATAGTTCAAGACTAATTGAAATTTACAAATTCCCACTGTGCTTACATCTAAAACCAATTTCACATTATGGGTTTGGGGTTATAACTACTTCAAAGATACAAGTTCGGGTAAATTATAATTCCTTAGTTCATTCACCATACCCATGCACACACAAGGGAAAACCATGTTAAAAGTATGAAAATCATATAAATAAACAATCAGAAACATTACTCAATTCAAAACATTCAACACCCCCAACCTTTATTTTTGAAACCAAAAAATGAACTTATGAACAATACTTTAAATCATATTCCTTCACAAAATTAACAATGAGGGAAGAGTAACATGCCTAAAATAGTAAGATGTACGGAGAGAAACCACCCTTAGGAGCCCTTGTTGATCAACCTATTGAAAACTTAGCCTTAACTTGAACAAAGAGTTTGAGAGATAATTTAGGAGTGTTTAATCCATTAAAGTGTTGAATAAATTCCCCAAAAATGTTTTATGGACGCGGGGTCTAAAGGGTTTTAAGTGGGAAATGTTTAAAGTGCCCCCAACTTAGAAGCCGGAGAATCATCATTTTTGGTTATGAGTCAACCACTTGACTCGTACCTATACCTTATGATTCGTGACCATGAGTTGTAACCAGGACAGTCTCCAGGACCCCCAACACTATTATCTTTATGATTCAACCCGCCAACTCATTACATAACCCTATGACTCATAGGGTCCTACTCATGTGCAACACAGAACTCAAATAAATCAAACACTAGACTTTCTATGACTTAAACCTATGACTCATGTCTTATCCTTATGGCTCTTAGTGAGACCCTAGTACTTAAAGCAGAATCAAGCCTCAGAATTACTAGTTTGGATACGACTAATCCCAATGAGTCTTCAAGACACCTACGACTCTGGGGGTCCATTTGTAACCAAGGCTATGAGACCAAGGCTCAAGAAATTTACAAGGGCCAAAATATTGGGTGTTTTGATAAAATATGAGTCCTCATCACTCTATTCTTTATCATGTAAAGATTTTATATCAAGAAGAATAGTAAAATATTCAAAAATAATAAAATAAAATAACAATAATAGAAACTTAACAAATAAAATTGAAAAATATATACAAAAAATAAAGACTAAAAGTAAAATAAACACAATTGATCTAACCCTAAATCGTGTATCACAAAAACGACGTCAAAATTTAATGACACCCAAATTACACCTTGCTATGGGATAAAAAGTGGTCGAGGTCAAATATAGAACCTAACTATGGTTAAGGTTGATCCAACAAGGAATATGGTTTGGAACTAGACCTACACAGTTATTTAGATTAATTGTAAATTGAAGTAACAAGTAAAGAAATACCAGTTTATAATAAGAAAATCATTGAGAATGATGAACTAGGACTGCGTTTCTCATGATTTCATAACTTTCCAGGATGTTCATACTAACAATCTATTCTGATGTGTTGCATGAAAAATTTAATAATATAGGTTCATCTAAATGTCTATCTACCTTAATTATATGAATATCATTCTTTTGCTCTCAGTCTTCGAGTGTCGTTCATCTATCCCCTATTTTTGATCTCATATTAACTCTCCCTGCTGTGACTGATGTTATTAGATGAAGGTTGATGGCTTCAAATCTCTATTTTTATTTTCATTTCCTAATCTGTACTTCTCTGTCTAGCAAGTTGAGAATTCAGGCAAGTTCTTAATGTTTACAACTGTCATCACAATAAAAAAATAACAATACATGTATAAATACCATTCAAATATTCATATGTACTTTAACCTACTATGTTAATCCATCATGGTTTTCACAAATTTGGTTGGGGAATTTAGCTACTCATGGCTTGAAAATTACAATTAGAAATTATAGATAAAAACATAATTATAAACTTTTAAATTGAGTAGAACAAATTTGGAATCTTAAATTATCAATGAAAAATTAATAAAGATGGAGAAGAAAAAAATAAACCAATTTTCTCCAACCTCCATGATGCTCCAAGCTTTCTCTGAATAAAAAATTTACAAGTTATCTTTCATAAGTTTCAAAGTTATCAAAAGTTACATAAAAACTATTTTTCTGGAGTACTTGTATTTGTAAGAAAGAAAACACCAAATACAATAATTGAATTCAAATGGACTGGACTAGAAAATGAAAACTTAATCCAAATTGGACTGCACTGGGCCGCGTGGGACTGAACGAGTAGGTCACCACTACTCTTTCCTCCTATATCCATTGACTTCCACGTGTAACGTTGCTGCCTCCATTTCTCAAATTCAAATTCTAACTTCAATTGTAGAAATTTATTGTATAATAAATTCGATCCATTACCCCTCCTGCTTGATTTCTGTGTATAACTTTTTTATTTTAATTTTTTTATTGCTCTAAATTTTTTGATCTTCACACCAATATAATTTTAAAAATAAAAATGTAATAATAAACATAATCCATAAAATTAATGCTCAAAATGGACAAATAAAAATACTAATTGAGAGGAAAATATAACTAAATATATGTAATTTTGTCCTCACATCATAAACCAATAAAGTTATACACATCAGTTATAGATATAGGTCTGGCCCAGCCATGAATAGCCTCAACATTTGCCGAATCTACCAAAATCCCATCCTTAGGCTCCATATGTCCTAAGAATATCATTGATTCTTGCTAGAACTCACACTTTAAGAATTTGGCAAAGATCCTATGATCTCTCAAAGTTTGGAGCACAACTCTCAAATGTTTCTCGTGCTCCCCCTACTTCTCGAATAAACAGGTATATCATCGATAATTTTGCAAAGAGCCTATGATCTCTCAAAGTATGAAGAACAAATCTAATATACAACTTGTGCTCCCCCTACTTCTTGAATAAATATGGTTATCATCAATGAAAATGATCATGAAGGTGTCCAAATAAGGCATAAAAATGTGGTTGATCAAATCCATAAATGTTGTTTTGGCATTAGTCAATCCAAAAAATATAACCAAGAATTCATAATGTCCATAACAATTCTTGAAGGCTGTCTTAAGGAGGCCCTCTATTCGAATCCTCAACTGATGATAATTGTATCTCAAGTCAATCCTAGAGAATGCTGTCGCACCCTAGAACTAGTCAAATTATTCATTAATTCAAAGGCATAGAAAACTTGTTCTTCACTGTTTCCTTGTTTAGCTATTTAAAGTCAATATACATATTCATAGAACTATTCTTTTTGTTTACGGGTAGGACAGGAGCACTGTAAAACCCCATAAAAATTCCCTCATAGTTTGAGCCTTAAAGCATGTTGAGTGAAGTGTTATTCTGGCCTTAAAAGTTTGAAAGGTGTCTTACCAAGTGTGAAATATTTTGAACCGTGTGGAATTTCCCTAATATTGAATTTTTGTCATGTAGAGCATTGAGTTAGCTTTCCAACAATACTAATTTTGTTAAAGTCCGACATTGAACGAAGAAGTTATGGCCGTTCTACCGAACGTTGTCAGAATTACCCAGGTTTGATGGACAATTTGATGGACCGTCAAGTCTGCGACGCACCGTCGATCATCCCATCAAAACCAAGGCAGTGACCTTTTTTTCTGGCCATCGTGCGACGACCAAAATGATAGACCACCAACTTTTTGATGGACTATCACTTTGACCGTCGCTTTGAGGTAGTGTGGCCTCATCCTGGCCATCATGCGACGGCCAAAATGGAGGACCACCAAACTTTTGATGGACCTTCACTGAGACCATCATAGCGAGGCAGTATGTCTCTTCTTCTGTCCAGCTTGCGACGGACGATCCGACGGACTGGCGAACTTTTGACGAACCATCGATCGACTGTTGCATCCCCTGTTCAATATTTTTAATCTATTTTTAAAGGGATATTTCAGTCTTTTCCCCTCTTTTAAACCCTCCTATATATTCTATGCGAAGAATCTGTCTCATTTTCCCATCTTTAATACCAATGAGCTAGGGTTTTCTCCTTCAAATCAAATCAAAACAAAATTCTTCTCCAAGGAATATAGGAACTCACCATGGATTCTTCAAATTGAGTTGAGATTCAAGTTCCCTAAGTTAAGTTTGGGAAAAACGCTCTCTTTCAAGGATAAGAAGAAGAGTTTAGAGAAAGCTTGTTCATCCAATGTCATAATCTAAGGTATGTAGGGTTTTGAACAATGGTAACCCTTTTACCCTTTTTCCCAAAGACTTATTTACATCATGATTTTCCTTAAATCTATGAGGTTTTACATGAATTTGAATTGTAGATTTTTACCCATTATTATTGAATGCATTATCTTGATATTTCTCATGAATTAAGAGTCAAATGGCATGATTTTTGCATGTTTTATTGAGAATTTACAACTGGGTATAAAACTTATGATTTTACTTCTTGACAAGCTAATATTTGCAATGTTTGAGATATTGAGGCATATGACTATATTGATATTTTGAGATAAATTGCTGAAATTCCCAGATTTCCAAATAATTTATGAAGAGAAAATGGCCAAATCCCCCCAACCTTTACCCCAAATCCCAACTATGCACTTATACTTTGTGGGGGTCCTATGACCCACCTGAACTATTTTAAATTGGAATATTTACCCCCTTGAATGCTGACATGGCAAGAGATTGTGTTTCACTGTCTTTAAAGAGAGTGAGAACGCTGACATGGCCAAATATTTCTTTATTTTCTTTATTCATTTTTAAATATTATTTTCGTTTTCTTCTTCTTCTTCTTCTTCTTCTTCTTCTTCTTCTTCTTCTTCTTCTTCAAGAACTCAATAATGACATCTTCAAGAACTCAACAATGGTATCCAATACAAAATTAATTTATTAAACTTACATACCCATTAACCGAATTACCATACAAGAATTTTTAATTATAATTCTTCTTTATTCAATTTCTTTCTTCTTCTTCTTCTTCAAGAACTCAATAATGGAATCTTCAAGAACTTAACAATGGTATCCAATCCAAAATTAATTTATCAAACTTACATACTCATTAACCGAATTACCATACAAGATTTTTAATTATTCTTCTTCTTTATTCATGTTCTTTCTTCTTCTTCTTCTTCTTCTTCTTCTTCTTCTTCTTCTTCTTCATCTTTAAGAAATCAGTAATTGAATCTTCAAGAACTCAACAATGGCATCTAATCCAAAATTAATTTATCAAACTTACATACTTATTAACCGAATTACCATACCAAGAATCATCATTCTCATGAAATGAAATATAAACTTCCAATAATGCTTTGAAATTGAAACAATCAAATCAACACCATAATCAAAATCAATACTAAATTTTTTCACAATCATAAATTCAACATCAATTTTCATAGTTGAGAAATTAAAAAAAAAGGATTGCTGAAGGGTCAGATGAGGTCACCATGACTGAGTGGTCCATTTTAAAGTTCTGGAAATAGCAAGAGTGGAAAGTGAAGAAATGGGTGGAAAACAAAGTGAAATAAAAACAAAAGAAAAGAATTTTTTGAGAAAGAATGGCTATAGAAGTGGTGCAATGGAAGTGAAAAGGAAATAAAAAAGTTAAATAATTGATTTTTTAAGTAAAAAAAGGAAAAAATGATGTGTTAATGATGTGGCAAGAAAAATGATATGGCGATGATGTGGCAGCGAGTGCAGCTCACTGCCTGAAATAATGTCTGGGCATGAGCTTTTAGGGGGGTAAATATTCTACTTTAAAATAGTTCAGGGGGTCATAGGACCCTCGCAAAGTATAATTGTGTAGTTGGGATTTGGGGTAAAGGTTGGGGGAGGGGGTATTTGGTTATTTTCTCATTTATGAATCTATATGCTATATATACATTATGCTTTTGATGAGCTTTAACTTGAGATTGAACTATGGGTTAGTAAGCCCTATTTGGGACTTGTGAATTTGTGAACCCTTGTGCTATAAACACCCATGAATTAAGTATTTTGAGATGATTGAGAAATGAATTGACCTAATGGTTTGGGAGCTTTGAAATCCACTTCACTATATGAGATTATTGATTTGATTATTGGGTTCGTGGTGAATTATGAGATTATTTTAAAAGTGGATTTTTATGAGATGAGTGTAGATAATCCAAAAGTAGTATTTAGCACCGAGCGGGTAAGTTACTATGGTTTCTTACTCCAAAACTACGTGACTCCATAGGTTGGGCCTGAGGCCGAGTTTATAATTTTTGGGCCTAAGGCCAAGTTAATATTTGGCCCGAGGCCAAGTTTCATTTAGTGATCACTACACCCAGGTTATACTCCCTGGCAAGAGTATGACGCTCCTCCCCAACGTGGGGTCTTTTCCTTAGGAGGACAAAATATTGGACTCCATGTAGCTCGCATGGTTTATGTCCATTACGAGAACCTCCCTTACCTTTCAAACTTAAGATCATCTACTTCCCCAGAAACTAAAGTATTTTCCTTCCTATGAGCTATTTTTTCCTACTAATGAGGTTGTAAAATGGTTTCCTAGCTAAAGTATTCCCTTGATATGAGCTGTCTCTTTAAAAAGAAGTGTTTTCCCTTGATTTGATATTTTCCCAAGAAACCTTGAGATAAGTTATTTTCACTAAACTAGAGTATCTTCCTTTTGAGATTGAATGATTTCCCTAAAGCTTGAAATGAGATATTTTCCTAAAGTGAATGAAATTCTTTCAAGTATGTTTCAAAGTGATATGATTCCGAATTCCAAGTATTTGAGTTTAGAAAGAGTTATGAGATCTTAAGCACTAATGAAATTTTACTCTCATTGAGGCATATACATGAGTTGATAGTGTTGTTTAAAGCCCCTTTGGTCTTGAGTATTGAGAATAAGAGAAGATTTCTGATTTTAATGTTAAAGAATGATGACTCACGAGATTTGTGTTATATGCCTCATCTTACATGATTTATGAGCTTTACATTTGATGTTTGTTCAAGCTATGTGAGTCATACCATATTGCATCAATGATTTGATTGAAGAAGGTTGATACTGTTTTATACATGTGCATTCACCCCCATATACTCATTACATTCCCAAGTGCTGATCCATATATACGTCTATGTGCTACATTATCTCATAATGTAGGTACAAATTGCAACATATGTACCATGTCCGATCAATTTGCAACTTCCAGTTGGAAGGTGAAGAGTTCTTTTAATTCAAGGGCTCAAGTAAGTGATACAGTTAAGACGAGTGGTATTTTCTTTTTCAGTCCTATTAAGTCGGGGTGATTGGGAGTCTTGACCCAACTACCCATGGTCAATACTAGTAGAGGCTTCATAGATAGTGGGTAGAAGTTAATGTATTGGGTTTCAATTTTATTGTAAAATGCTGAGTTGTAACCTTGTGACTCCAGTTATAGTATTGAGAAAATTCATATTAGAGTTATATTCCGCCTTATTCTTTTAATTTTATGCATTTTATTCAGTTATTTATGTGTGATGCCAAGTGAAGGGTTAGCTTGGGTCACTTATGACCCTAGGCACCGTGTAGCATCCCGAGGGGTGATTTTGGGTCGTTACAAGCACATTTTTCCTTATTAAAACTTTATCCAAAAGATCCATAAATTAAGAATTTAACTCCATGAAATCAGTAAGAGACATATGGTAAGGTGTTATAGAAATAGGTTGAGCTCCCCACTCAAGATCAATAGCAAACTTAATATCATGTTGAGGAGGAAGGTCAGGTAGGTCGGTAAGGAAAACATAAAAAAACTCATAAACAATAGGACAAAATCAAGTGAAGGGATTTTCCCACTAATATTATAAACATAAGAAATATAACACTCACAACCCCTCGACAACAGTCTTCTAGCCTGTACAAAAGAAATGATATTCATCGGTGCATGACTAATAGAACCCTATCATACAACCCATGCTATGCCAGGCAAGGGTAAGGTAATGGTCTTGGAAAATCAATCTAATACTGCAAGATGGGGGAAACTATTCCTTGCCTAATCTTGCATTAAAGTGTACCATGTCTAGCACAATAAGGTAAACCTGATTATCGAACTCTTGAATGGTCACAACACAGGATCTATGAACAAAATTCACTACTAAATAATCACCCGCGAGAGTAACTATAAACATTGACATAAGTAAAGACTCTGAAGATAATTCTAACCTCAGTGCATAATAAGTAGAAACATATGAATAAGTGGATCCTAGATAAAATAAAGCTATAGCTGGATAATGACTTACTAAAATAGTACCTATTATAACAATGTACAAATACTATATCTTTGGACTATCAGGTGCAATATACAAGTAACACCGTCCACTTTTAGATTGGGTGCCTGATGGATCACCTATATTGATTACACGAGTACCTCTCCTAGAAGCATAGGGACTATCTTTGTGACCCTGTACAACACCTCTAGTTGGAGGCGTCGCTAATTTAGTCTCCTAAATAATCTATGTTGCAGGCTAAATCATTTCAGGTTGGGGACACTCTCTAGATAAATACCCAACAAGCCCATAATAATAATATACCTCAATCAGTCTGCTCTATCTAAAAGATTCAGTTGATCTTGAATAGCCATCTAGGCTTGAAGACCTTGACTGTCACTACTCCGACTACTATAACACCATAATTGAGATGACCCCATCAGAAATATAAAGTGTTTCATGAACATGTATACTAGACTGAACCTAGTGCTAATAAGACATATTGGGGGTACCTCCTTTGAATTCCTCTAACTCTAAAATATGAGTTGCTTTGCCTTTCACTAAAACTGCTTAGTGATGTGACCTCTTATAACTTCCCTCTTAGGTCTCATGATCTATATCCTCTAGATTGTAGGCATGATAAAAAACCTGAGTAAAAGACTTTTTTGAAGTCACTAAAGCTTGAGTAGCCCTATAAAGTAGTAGTCTAAACCATTTAACAAAACACCAAATCCGCACATACTCTATAAGAAGAATATAAGTGAAATGTTTATATATCTTTTAAAACCTCACCTAATACTTGGACAAAGTCATAGAACCTTACCTCAATCCCATAAACTCATCTCATAGGTAATCACAAATGTTGGGAGGGATAAACTTTCCTAAGAAAGCCTCGGAGAACTGAGTCCAAGTCATAGGTGGAGATCTAATTGGCCTAGAATTAAGATAACCCCTCAACCATTATCTATATAAGTTTTATAGCAGATAAGCAATTAAAATCTTCTCTGAACAACTCATTCATCACTAAATTATGGAGCCTCTCTTTATAACTAGTCAAAAATTGGAAAACATCCTCTCTAGGGGTCCCTATAAGCCTTGGTAGAGTCAATCTCATAAATTGGCCTAACATTTTCTAATCCTCTATGATCATAACTAGTTGAGCTACTACTAGCTACAAAACTATCAGTTCTAGAGGAACCCCTAATATGGGAGCCACAACAATAAGTTCCACTACTAGTACTACTCTGGTCAATCCATTGAGTACCATCAGATGATGTACCACCTACTAAACCCAATAACTAAATTAAGGCCTCTATGAGTATAAAGGAAGAAATAAATCCCTGTAAGGACTAGGCTACCCTTTGGCTGACTTGTGGTTGGGGTTGTTTAACCTCTAAAGCTACCTCTGGCTGGAGAGCAATATCAGGATCTAATGAAGGCTCCTTGTACTGACCCCTAGCTTGGGATGCAACTCTAGACTTGCCTCTACCTCTATGTCAATCTCAACCACTTAGAGGTAACTTAGTTGTAGGTTCTGGGTCTCTATCTTTGATCATCGTGGCTCACGTCCTTGCTATATATGAAAGATTGAAACAAATAAGAACACATCAATCAATATAAACTCACCGATGAACTAAAAAATAAAGTGAGATTCTCCTAAGAATATCTTGTAGCTGTAATTTTCCAAAATGTCATTAAGCTGAAATAAGATGTAAAAATTTCAACTAGACTTTCCTTAGAGAAATTTTAAGAAATTTAGGGCTAGCCTAAGATTCAATTATTTTTAAAATTTTAATAATCTAATAAAATATTATATTAATATGGTTTGTAGTGGTTGGATTTGAGGTGATAACTAGATAGACAATGAGTGTAAGGAGTCGTAACAACTTTTGATGCTTGAATAGAGTTATGAACTCTGGTTATAGCGGTTATCATGGAGAGGTTGGTTTGCAATGCCAAAATTCTTATGTGTGCTATAAACTGAAGAAAACTGAGGATGGGTCCTAAGTTTAAACCTTGGACCACTGCAACAATAACTAAAACTGCAACAACGACCTTTGTGAAAAGGGATGCAAACCATTGCAGTAAAACTTTAACTGTTGCAGTGGTAATTATCTATTTTAGTGGTAAAGAACAACAAAGTTTTAGTTTTTAAAAGTAAAAAAACATTTTTACTCCCCACATTCTTGAAAAATGATATAGAGCTTTGGAGTAGGTAATCTTTGTGAGCGTTTTTGAGTTTTTCATCTCTGGAGGTAAGTAATTATGTTCTAGGCTTGGATTCACTTTCTTTAACTTTATAAAATTGCTAGAAAATAAATTAATGATGGGTTTAGAGACTTAACTCTAGTCTATAGAAATTGATGAAAAATGGTGAAATTACTTATAATGTGAATATGTAATGATCCCAGGGTGTTAGAAAACACTAATGTGACTAGAAATATGATTGCTTATTCTATTTCAAGTAAAATTCATGAGTTTTAAATGATAAGAGAAACCTAAGTTGATAATATAGGGTAAATCAGTGGCTAAAATATATGGGTTATTATCACTAATGGTTAAAAGAGAATGATTGAAATAGTGGTGTATTCTTGTTATTGTATAGATCATGAATGAATTGAACAAGAATGAAAGAGCAAAAGTGTGGCTTAAAGGTGACTTTAAGAAAAGGATTTGTGGTATTCTATGATTTGGTGTAACAGTTAGACTTTCTTGGCTTTGTGTTTGTTTTTTATTTAAACATATATGATTGCTTTCTAGCCTGACTTGTGATTTGATCTTTGCATTGTATTTTCATTACATTGTTTTGAGGTGAAGGCTACTGGGTTGGTACCACTCTGATACACCATGATATAATGTGATAATGCTGGTATGTTATATTTTTGTAGACTTACAGTTAATTATATGACTCAAGTGCTATTTTATGAACATATATTATGATGAATGGTTGATTCAAATGATTAAATATGAATGCTTATGAAAATGAACTTCTGAATTCTAATTATATGGCAATCCATGATGACTTGTTAGATTGATATCAATGGTTATAAGTTTTGGTATGATCGCTTTTATACTTTTCGGACTTACTTACTTATGCATTGTTAAGTTATTCGATCTATAATGCTTACTAGTAATTATTGATGTACTGATGCTACCTGTACTCTTCTTACTTGCTTACTTGTGCATTGTTAAGTTAGTCAACCTATAATTCTTATTGGGATTTGTTGATGTACTGATGCTATCTGTACTCTTCTTTTTGTTGAGAGAAAAATATCTTTTTGTAATTGACATGAAACCTCGTCTCTAGATATTGATCCAAACTTAATTTTGAGGGTGAGAACCATGTTCAGGCAACCTTCAAATCTTCTTATGATGTTTAGGTCCTTTGTGTTGGGACTAAGCTTATTTCCTCTTTTGTTATATTTTGGATGTTGTGTTGGTTTTAGACTTAGTTGTTCTTCTTTGATGTTCTCATTCGGTGACTTTAGGTCTTGAGAAATTATACTAGATAGAGGTTTTGGCACTCTATTTCATTTTATGTATTAAGATGTTTTGAATTATTATTAGTTATTGAATGAGACATTTCATTTAGATATGTTGAAAAACACGTAAGCTAATACTATAACGAATGTGGAGATGACACTTAGGTAAAGGTGAGCGTATTATGAATCTCCTATCATAGTCTAGAGAAGGCGCCAATCATGATAGTTTCCTTTTGAAGATATGAAACATCCATCATCACATCGATCTGTTAGACTCAACTAAACATTTTATCCTATAGCAAGACCACCAGTGAACCTATGATAGTTTCCTTTTGAAGATATGAAACATCCATCATCACATCGATCTGTTAGACTCAACTAAACATTTTATCCTATAGCAACACCACCAGTGAACCTAGGCTATAATACCAGTTCGTCATGACCCAATTTCTCATGTTATGGTAGAACCTAATTTAATCCACCAGTAGTTAAGCCAAATAATAACAAGTATTGGGATAAATAGTGGAAGATGAAAGAATACAAAATTAAGACATGCTAGTAGAAAATGAAATAATAGTATAAATCATGAAAATACTAAATGATAGGGGAAAAGATGGAAACATGAAAAAAAGTGTTCCACAACCTGGTAAGGTCGATACATGAGCCATAAAATTGAAAAAGAATAGAGGTCTAAACATTATCAGATATATAAGTAGTTTTGAAAAAGTAAAAATATCCAAAAATAGCTGAAGGAGAGAGGATCAGCTCCAGCTCTAAAAGCTTACCTATCTTTAAATTCCCAAAAGTAAGCCTGAAAGAAGCATTACTAGAGGTAAATCATACTCTAATAAGCATTAGAAAAGTATACAAAAGTGTACATTGAGTGCCTAAAATAATAGGTACTCAGTAGATGTCATCAGTCGACTAAGATAAATCATTATAAAAATATAGTAAAATACGATAATATAAACTTAAGTCAAGGATAAGGATAAATTTGAGATAATACTCCAAGTCAGGATAATGTGGTAAAGAGAAAAATTAAGTAAATTAAGGTAACAACCATCTAACTATCACCTAACTAGTCCCCCATAAGCCCAAAAGGCACACACAAGAGAAAAATGACCCAATCAAGACCTCATAAATCTCGACGGATGCATACAAAGAGAAAATCAACATAATAGAAATTATAAAGTATACTCAAATGTAAAATTATATGTAATGACCATTTCTATCATTATGTATAAGCCTCTCATTGAGAAACCCATGTTAAAATTCTTCCCGAATTTAAATTTATAAATTTCAAGCTAGGCTATATTCTAACAAAATTGGAGAGAGGTGTGATCTAGGGAAATCCAAAAATGATTTTCGCAGGTTCAGTAGTGTTTGATTTGATTTCTAGTTAGCTAATAAGATATGGGACCCATAGGAATTTATGAAATAAAATTTGGGTATGCACAACTCTCATAATTGATCTTAGTATAAAGGTCATTGCTTGGAATATCACTAGTTTAAGGTGTGCTACAAAATTTTGATTTTTGGAAAAAATTGGACATTCTATCCCATCGACGCTGCTATAGTGGCATTTTCATGACCTGAATTACGAGTCATGATGGCACCTACTAAGTCCCGCCAGCAGGTAAGCCAAAACCATAACCCGGAGCTAAAGCAATGGGTTAATTCAATAAGAAATGCCCATCAGAGGTGAAATTCAAGAGCACAATATTAAATAACAAAGGTTTCTAGATAGAATAAGTAGACAATCTAAGATACCAATCCCATGACTTGGTAGAGCCAGTATAAGAGTATCTAATAGTATTAATACAAGTCAAAAGTCTAGAATAGTCAATACATCTATCCTGAAATGAAAGACTAAAAGCAAAGATGGAGGAAAATAGGTGACTTGAACTCTAAGAGCTCACTTTATCTTCAAAAATTAGTAACCGTATGAACATCAGTCAATGGCAATAGCTAGTACTCGGATCTGCACCCAAAAAGTGCAAAAGGGTAGTATGAGTACCAAAACAATGGGTACTCAGTAGGAAACGTCGATTTAATGATCTAAATCATAATATAAATATGATAAAATGAAAGATAAGATAAATTAAGTCAAGGTACAAAAACGAACCTGATTCATATCCTACATCACTATACATAATAAGTTATTACCTGGAATAACAATAAATCATAAGGCATCAACATATGCCTCTATCATCGTGCAAACATACATAACTAATACATAATAATAATGTATCATAAAGAATCATCACAAGCATATATAACTACAGAATTGACTCCTATATACCAATTGATGCAGAAAAGTGAAGAACTCTGTAATGACCCTCCAGGTCAGTTTTCATATTTATGCTGATATTCACCATTAGAGATTTCCCATAGTTTTCCCAAGTCATTTATTACTTTTTGGGACTGATAGTTAGGTTATCGGGCTGTTCGTTTGGTTTTGAGCCAATTCCCTATTTAGAAGTCTTCGCTGGTTCTAAAAAACCATCGGGATAAAATTCAATAAAATGATCTCGTATGCAAATTCTTTCAAAACGCCTCTCCAGCGAAGCTGGGGTGAGGGCGCGTAGGTCAGGCCCGGAGTGGTCCCCCCCTTCCTGACACCTACGGAGTAGGTATGAACCGGGTCATCCCGATCTCGTATGCAAATTCTGACTGTATCAGAAGATCCGTAATATCAATTTTAGGCTAGTTAGACCTTTGGTTTGGGTCCCAATGCACCAAAGCTTATTTTGACCTATTGGTCGAAATATTAGAAATTTAAAATATGGGTGTGGGACCCACATTCAGTTGAAACAACCTCGGATGACAAATATAACTTCTCCATTTCATCTAAAACATTGAATTTAGTATAGTTACATAGTTCATTTGCATAAATTGGAGTCCGAATGAATTTTGAGGCCATAGTGGAAAGTTGGAAAAATTACCAAGTAGCTGATTTTCTAGTGCTGCAGAGGATACTACGTTTTCCCAAGGGGTACTATGATGAAAATATGCCCTTATGATATTAAGTACTATGATATCACACCATGTACTATGATAGCACCACCTCAGTACCTGGTATGGGTATAAAAGGGCTCATTAGGCCATATTTTGGCCATTTTTGGCTCAACCTTGACAAATAAGAACCCTAAAAAGGTGAGGTATATTTAAATTGAGTCTTATGGTAAATTGAGAGCTTGTTTAACATCTATTATCAAAATTATCATCCGAATTAAGGTAATATTTCATCATTGTCTTGATGAATTTCTTGGTTCTTAATCCAAAATCCCAAATAGCTTGAGGGCTTGATTTTAGCACAAAATTAACTTGGTCTTGACCCATTTATTGAGGATAATGATTCCTTGATCATGTATGAATGTTGGGTTGACCACAAATGTGATTTCCATAAGTGGGACTCACTTGGGGGGGTTTTGTTGTTGTTTTTAGACTTGAAGCACAACAGTGCTACCTAGGTATCGTTATTCTCGTATTGATGAGTAGATTATGATTTTTGATAGACTGATGATATTTTGGGATTGTGAGATAAATATGAAATTTTGGTGAATGAAGGATTTACAGTTTGGACTTGAGGTAAACTTCTATCTACTCTTCTCCGTAAGATGATGTGTTATATATTGCATGAGAATGTTAATGTTAAGTTTGATTATGGGTAGCATGACTTAGTATTTACTATTGAGTTTGTGGATTAGATGAGGGTTTGTGACCCTTAAGGTGAAATGCTTATTATCCTTTTTGAATCTTATTGCCTTCTCCCTAAATTAACTAATTAATAGAATAAATATGATGTGATTCTAGGTTTGGGATATGGTTGTAGTATTAAAAATATGTTTAGTATATGCAACCTAATTTGGACTATTTTGGTGATCTTGAAACCTTAATTTAGGTGGAGTTGACTTAAATTCCCTTGTTTCTAGGTGGAATTCCTATCTTAGGATTAGTTATCGCTTACTTGACATCTAGAAGTTGCCTAGTTGGGGTAAAAATTGCCTAAATATGGAAATTGAGAATTAGAAGTGGGTTGTTTAAACCAACCTTAGGCTAAGATTTGTATTATCCTTGTAGACTTAATTGCAGATGTTAGTCAAAGTTGAGACTATTGAGCCTTTATAATAAGGTTACTTTGTAACTTGGTAATTATGATGACTTTACCTATATTATGACTTATGGCATGTAACTATGTTATGGCATTCCAAACTTGATTTATGATGTGGTCCATTTACATGCTTGAGAATATAGGCATAGAAATTGTTATGACATATGTCCTATAGATGCGATCTGCCATATAGATATGATATATGCCTCATTACGATATGCCATATAGATATGATATATGCCTCATACACATGAGATGCCTCCTAAATATGAGATGCTTATTGAAATATTAAGCCTCCAAGGTATGAGATGCCTCCTAAATGTGAGATGCTTATTGATATGCCTTATGGATTATGGAGATGTTATGCCTTATAAACACGTTACTACTTATAAATATGAGATGAATTATAAATATAATTTTGATATGAGCTATGAATATATATGTGGGCCAAAGGCCATGATTATAATATTATAACTAGTTCAGACACATTATTTGGCCCAAGGTCATGTTATGATATGAGTTAACCATCTGAGAAACGTCTATCTGGTAAAGGATATGATTGTAGTTTATTTATATATTACTACTTATGGTTCCATTGTATGAATACTGGTGATGGCATGCATAGATTTGATATATTCAGGATAGTTGCATAAATGATTGATAAGATTCTGATTAGATTATAATATTATTATTATTATCACTAACTAAGGGCTAAACCCTACTTTCTACCTTAAAAATAGATTTCTTCACAATAATAAATGACTATTTTAATGAATAACTTTTATGTAAAAGAGGTTAATAAGGATGTTTAAAAAGATGTGACTAGGATAGCTTTCGGTCTATGATTTGATACTACTAAATAATCCAGTCTTGAGAGATTCAGACCCCTTATATACTTTATAATGATCTAGTCCTAAAATTTACTTTGGCGAACAAACTTACAGATTTACACTTCTTTCACTATGGCTTGAGCCCGTACACTTATCATATCTAGATACACATCGGTCCGGTATGGGACGGATGAAGATGCTGTATCGATAATATAAATTTTGAAAAGTTATAATATTTAAGTTATGTGTATAAGCTTATTGGAAATGTGACATTGACGATGAATGATGTATTATGGAATTACACTCTACCTTGATTCTCTTTTAATGTTTATTTCCTTTAGCCCCCATGAGTCTTTCTCTTTACTTTAGCCCTCGTGGGGCTTGTACTTTACATTAGACCTCATGGGGCCCGCTCTCTATTATTGAAATTAATTTGGATATTATGATGATACCTGATAAGGCCGGAGGATATTATAATGATGAATTGATACCCAACAAGACCAGAGGATGGTTGTGATGATGTATTGATACATGACAAGGTCGGATGATGATTATATTGATGTTCTTATGTGCACATCTACTGATTTGAGTCCAGCTAGCCCTTTTTACGGTAAATATATATATACCCAACAAAGTTGGAGGATGATTATGATAAGGATAACGATGATAATGATGGTCATGAGGATGATGATAGTAATGATGATGATGTTTATGATACTGTGAATTCTGTTGCATTCATTCTTGCATGCATATCGCCTATCACTAGTATGCGTCTATAGTTATCAGCTAGTATGGGAGGATTGCATAGATATAGGTGATGACTATGCCTTGTAGTGTGTTGTTTATTGATCAAACCTTCTAAGCTTGGAGTGGTGAGGGCACATGATAGGCTCGATTAGGTATTTGGTATTTGGACTAGCTGGTTACTTGCTTTGTTTTTGACATTGTTATTATCATTGTTATTGTCATTGATATGATCATTATTATAGTTAGTTTATGACAGATTGGTCATTGATTTGGTACCAAGACTTGAGGTATGATTCCAACCTTTTTTATCTTATGAAGTATGTTCCTTCCAGTCGTATGGGAGAAATTAAAGATTTTTTCATGACCAAATTTCTCAGGTCATGATGGCGCCTATTATAACCCACCAGTAGGCAAGCCAAACCCGTAGTTCAAAACGGCTAGAACGGACTACCCAACTAGATAAAGAAAGGAATGTAGAAAAGATGTAATAATAGATCAAATACATAACATAGTCCTAAAACCTGGTGATATCAGTACAAGATCTTCTATATAAGGAGATTTCAAAGTGAAGTACAAATAAATACAATATATAACTTATCTCCCAAACAACATGGATACTAGTCTAATACATAAGAGAGAGATAAGTAATACTCCGAATGTCAGGAGCTCACTCTCAAACTCGTAAACATGGTTTCTCTGCATAAAGCACACATTGATAGTGATAAACCATACTATAATGTACATATACCCCTTATTTTGTGTACCCTAAGTATTCTAGCTTTAGTGTACCTATTATGTTATCATATACCTTTTCCTTTCATTGATTCAGATTGTATATTTATTCTTTGTCCTTGTATACTTATATATACACATATCTTTCTTCTGCCTTTACTTTATATATCAGCCAGTGATATACGGTGTAGTGTTTAGAATCAAAAGCATGGCAAGAATTAAGATAGTGCATTCTTTCTACTTCCTTAGCCTTAATATGTTAAGTCTATTGGACAAGAATAGGCCAAGTTAACCTTATTATCTCACTAGCTGTCTTATATGGTTGCTAGATATTTGGGTGTAGTTTTCCATTCTGTTTATATGTTATTATATATTTTCTTTATCTTTGGAGATCAGTGGGTAGTTGTCGACTGAGTACCACGTATTTGGTACTCATACTAACTTTTACGGCCTGTACATTATAGTATGGGTTATCGCTATCAATGTGTGCTTTATGCAGAGAAACTATGTTTCCGAGTTTGAGAGTGAGCTCTTGACATTTGGAGTATTACTTATCTCTCTCTTATGTATTAGACTAGTCTCCATGTTGTTTGGGAGATAAGTTATATATTGTATTCATTTGTACTTCACTTTGAAATCTCGTTATATAGAAGATCTTGTACTAATACCACCAAGTTTTGGGACTATGTTATGTATTTAATCTATGATTACATCTTTTCTACATTGCTTTCTTTATCTAGTTAGGTAGTCCGTTCTAGCCGTTTCGAACTATGGGTTTGGCTTGCCTACTGGTGGGTTATAATAGGCACAATCATGACCTGAGAAATTTGGTCATGAAAAACTCTTCAATTCCTCCCATCCGACTGGAAGGAACACTCAAGAGAAGAATTAAGAAATCAATCAACATTATATCTAACCTTTAACATCATTTAACCATCATTCCATGATTATCATCAATCGGTCATTTGCTAACATTTCACAATTTACCAACTTTAGACAATGTAATAATAAACATAATCCATAAAACTAGTTCTCAAAAAGGACAAATAAAAATACTAATTGTGAGGGAAATATAACTAAATATATATAATTTTGGCCTCACATCATAAACCAATAAAGCTTTAGACATCAGATAGAGATGTTGGTATGGCCCAATCACTAATAGCCTCAATTGTTGTTGGATATACTATAATCTCATCCTTATCCACCATGTTCCCTAGAAATGTCATTGATTCTTACCATAACTCATGCGTTAAGAATTTGTCAAAGAGCCTATGATCTCTTAAATATGGAGTACAACTCTCAAATGTTGCTCGTGCTCCCTTACTTCTTGAACAAACAAGTTTATCATCGATAACTTAGAAGAGGGCCTATGATCTCTCAAAGTTTGGAGTAAAAATCTAATATGATACTCGTGCTCCCCTTACTTCTCGAATAAATATAGATATCATCAATGAAAATAATCACGGAGGTGTCCAAATAAGGCCTAAAATGTGGTTGATCATATCTATGAATGTTGTTGGGGCATTAGTCAATTCAAAAGATATCTCCAGGAATTCATAATGTCCCTAATGAGTCTTGAAGGCTATCTTAGGGAGGTCCTCTGTGCGAATCCTTAATTAATGATAATCGTATCTCAAGTCAATCTTAGAGAACACTACCACACCCTGAAATTGGTAAAATAATTCATCAATTCGATGGCATAGGATACTGATTTTTCACTGTTACCTTATTTAGATATTTGTAGTCGATATACATATGCATAGAACTATTCCTTTTCTTTACGATTAAGATAGACGTATACTCATCCTAATAAAACCCTTATCCCGAAGATCTAGAAGTTGAGAATTTAACTCCTTAAGATCAATAAGAGACACATGGTAAGGTGTTATGGAAATTGGTTGGGTTTTGGACAAAAGATCAATAGAAGATTCAATATCACATTGAGAAGGAAGGTTAGGTAGACAGGTAGGGAAAACATCAAAAAACTCATGAACAATAGGGACAAAATCAAGTTAAGGGCTATTCCCACTAATATTATAAATTTAAGAAAGATAACACTCACAATCTCTCGACACCAGTCTCCTAGCCTGTACATAAGAAATAATTTGGTCGGTGCACGACTAACAGAACCCTTCCATACAACCTGGAGTATTCCAGGCATGGCTATGTTAAAAATCTTAGAAAAATAATACAAGATGGCATAGTAGGGGGCTGACTATTCCATGCCCAATCTTGCATTAAATTTTACCATGTCTATCATAATAAGGTCAACCTGATCATCAAACTCTTGAATGGTCACAACTCATGATCTATAAATCAAATCCACTTCTAAATAATCACCCATGAGAGTAGCTACACACACTAACATAGATAAACACTATGAAGATAATTCTAATCTCACTGCATAGCTAGTTAAAACATATGGATAAGTGCATCCAAGGTCAAATAAAACAATAATTTGCTAACAATACACTAAAATAGTACCTAAAATAATAATGTCCAAAGACTCCATCTTTGTCTTGTCAAGTGTAACATTCAAATAACACTGTCCGCCATTGGATTGGGTGCCTGAAAGAACACCTATCTTTCCTGCATGAGGACATCTCTTAGAACCCTAGGGACTATCTCTGTGACCTTGTAAACCTCCTCTAGCTTTAGGCATTACTGAATTAGTCAGCTAAATACTTTATATTATAGGATAAATCATCTTACACCAAGGACACTCTCTAGAGAAATATCCAACAGACCTACTATCATTATATGGCTTGAGCACTTTGCTCTATCAAAAAGATCCGATTGACCTGGAATAGACACCTCAGCTTAAAGACCCTGACCACTGCTACGACCACTATAACACTATAATTGAGATGGCCCCAATCAAAAATCTGAAGTGTGCTTCTTGAACATGCCTACTAGACTCAACTTGGTGCCGATAAGACAGATGTTAGGGGTACCTTCCTTAAAATCCCCTGCCTCTAAAATGTGAGACACTTTTGCTTTCACTAAAACTTCTTAGTGATGCGACCTCTTATAACTGCCCCCAAAGGCCTCGTGATCTATATACTTTATTGTGTAGGCATGATCAAAAACCTTAGTAAAACATTTTCGTAAGGTCACTAAATCTTTAGTAGCCCTGCAGAGCAGTAGTCTTAACCCTCTAACAAAACACCAAATCCTCTCATACTCTATAGGAAGAATCATGGTGGCATGTATATATATCTCGTAAAACCTCACCTCATACTTGAACAAACTTATACAACCCTACCTTAATCCAATAAACTCATCCCTGAGGCAATAACATATGCTAGGAGGGTTGAACTTTCCTAAGAAAGCCTAGGAGAACTAAGTCCAAGTTATAGGTGTAGATTTAGTTTGCTTGGAATCAATATAACCCTTCAACCACTATCTAGATGATGTGTCTAGAAGATAAGCAATAAAATCTACTCTGCACAACTTAACCAGCACTAAATTATGGAGCCTCTTCTCACAACATCCTTGCTAGGGGTCTTTATAAACATAGGTAGGGTCAATCTCATAAATTAGCCCAATATTTTATAATCCTCTATGATCATAACTAGATAAGCCACTATTGGATACAGAACTATCGATGCTAGGGGAACCCCTAGTAATAGAGCCTCAATTATAAGTTGCACTCTTATTTTAGTACTGCTCTGGTCAATTGATTAAGCCCCACCAGATAATGTACCATCTACTAAACACAATAAAAAAAGTAAGGTCATTATGAGTATTAAGAAATATTTAAATCCCTATATGGCTAAGGCTTCCTCGTGGCTCACTAGTGGTTGGGGAGGTTGAACCTCTACAGCTACCTTTGGCTAGAGAGAAATATCAGGATCTGGTGAAGACTCCTTGTCCTAACCCCTATCTAGGGATGGAGCTCTAGACCGGCCTTGACTTTTAGGTGTACCACAACTACAAAAAGGTATCTTAGTTGTAAGTTTAGGGTCTCTATCTCTGATCAATGCAGCTCACATCTTAGCTAGCTGTGAAGAGTGAAACAAATGAGAACTCATAAATAAACATAAACTTGTCGCATAAACTGAACAAAAAAAGTTAGATTTACCTAAGAATATCCTGTAGCTATAATTGCCTAAAATGTCATTAAGTTGAAATGAGATGTAGAAATTTCAACTAGACTTTCCTTAGAGAATTTTGAGAAATTTAGGGCTAGCCTAGGATTAGCTTATTCTTAAAGGTATAATAATAAAATAAAATTTGGTATTCATGTGGTTTGTAGCGGTGGGATTTGAGGTTAAAACTAGGTAGCCAACGAGTATAGGAATTTGTAGTAACTTCTAGCACTTGAAACAGAGTTATGAAACTCTCGTTATAGAGGTTATCATGGAGGGGTTGGTTTGAAATGTTGAAATTCATGGTGTGTGTTGTAAAATGAAAAAACTTAGGATGGGTCCCAAGATTCAATCTTGGACCACCACAATGATAACTTGAATTATAGTGGTGACTTTTGTGAAAAGTGATGCAAATCGTTGCAATAGAACTTCAACAGCTGCAGTGGTAATTATTTGTTGCAGTGTTAAAGTACAACAATGTTTTAATTTTTAAAAGCCAATATATTACTTTACTCCCTATTATTTTGAAAAATGCTATAGAGCTTTAGAGTAGGCAATTTTCAGAGGGTTTTTGAGTTTTTCATCCTGGAGGTAATGAATTATGTTCTAAACTGTAATTCACTTTCTTTAACTTTAGAATATCACTAGAAAATAAATTAATGATGAGTTTTGGTATTTAACCCTAGTTTATAGAAATTGATGAAAAATGGTGAAATTGCTTATAATGTAAGTACATAATCACCCTATGGTGTCATAAAATACTAATGTGACCAGAATTATGATTGTTTATGCTATTTCAAGTAAAATTCATGAGGTTTAAATGGTAAGAAAACCCTAAGTTGATGATATAGGGTAAATCAATGGCTAAAATAAATGGTTTATTATCTCTAATGGTTAAAAGAGAATTCATGATTAAATGGTGGTGTATTCTTGTTGTTGTATAAATCAAGAACAAATTAAATGAGAATGAAGGGGAAAAAGTGTGGCTTTAAAGGTGACTTTGAGCAAAGGAGTTGAGGTAGGCTATGATTATGTATAGCAGCTAGACTTTCTTGTGTTTGTGCTAGTTTGTGATTTAAATATTTATGATTTCTTTCTAGCTTGACTTGTGATTTGATGACTGCATTTTATTTTCATTATATTGTTTTGAGGTGTTAAGCTAATTGGTCATGTGCCATACTGATACACCATGATAAAATGTGACAATGGGTTGGATACCATGCTGATATGTTATAATCTTCCATACATGCACTTATTCATATGAATTGAGTACTTTTTCAATGAACATATGTGATGATGAATGGATGATTAAGTATGATTGCCTACGAAAATGAACTTGTGAATTGTAATTATGTGGTGATCTATGATGATTTGTCTGATTGCTATCATTGGTTATGAGTTTTTCTATGATCGCTTTTGTACTTGTTTGACTTTCTTACTTGTGCATTGTTAAGTTAGTTGACCTATTATACTTACTAGAACTTATTGATGTCCTAATTCTACCTATACTCTTGTTTCTTACTTGTGCATTGTTAAGTTAGTCGACCTATGATGCGTACCAGTGTTTGCTAATGTACTGATGCTACCTGTTCTTTTCTTTTTGTTTAGTGCAAAATATCTTTCTGCAATTGACATACAACCTTGGCTCTAGATGTCAATCCAAACTTAATTTCGAGGGTGAGAACCATATCAGGGAAACCTTCAGATCTTCTTACGATGTTTAGGTCCCTTGTGTTGGGACTAAGATAATTTCTTCTTTGGTTACATTTTGGATGTTGTGTTGGTTTCAGTCTTAGTTGTTGTTCTTAGATATTCTTGTACGGTGACTTTAGGTCTTAAGAAATTATACTATATAGATGTTTTGACACTCTATTTCATTTATGGATTATGACATTTTGAATGCTAAGTAGTTATTAAATGAGTCATTTTATTTAGATATGTTGAAAATCACATAAGCTATTACTATAATGAATGTGGAGATGACATTTAAATAAAGGTAAGTTAGTATGAATCTCCTATCATAGGATAGAGCAGGTAATAATCATGATAGGTTGTACCATGATAGTTTCCATCCAAGGATATGATATGGACATCATTGCATCATTCTTCTAGACTCAACTGAACATTTGCTCCTATAACAACAACACTAGTGAGCCTAGGCTCTAATACTAATTAGTCATGACCCAATTTCTCAAGTCATGATAACACGTACTTTAATCCATGAGTAGTTACAGCAAACAAAAGTAAGTAATTGGCTAAACGGTGGAAGATGAAAGAATAAAAAATTTAGACATGCAAGTAGAAAACTAAACAATAGTATATAATCATGAAAATACAAAAAGATAGGGGAAAAGGAGGAAACGTGCAAAAATAGTGTTCCACAACCTGGTAAGGTCGATACAAAAGCCACTAAATTAAATAAAAAAGAGTACTACAAAATATCAAATACAAAAGAAGTAGTCTTGAAAGTAAAAACTGTCCAAAAATAGTAGAAGGAGAGAGGATCAACTCCGACACTAGAAGCTCGCCCTATTTTTCAATCCCTAAAAGTAAGCTTGAAAGAAGCATCAGTAGTGGTATCTTACACTTGAATCTGCATTAGAAAAAAAAACAGATGTGTAGCTTGAGTACCTAAAATAACAGGTTGTCAGTAGACATCATTGGCCGACTAAGCTAAATCATGATAAATATAGTAAAATGCAAGAATGTAAACTCAAGTGAAGGATAAGGATAAATTTGAGATAATACTCCAAGTCAGGATAATATGGTATAAAGAAAAACTAAGTATCTTAAAGTAACTACCATCTAACTATCATCTAAGTAGTCCCCCAGGAGACCAAAAGGCACAAACAACAGAGAAATGACCCAATTGAGCCCCCATAAGCTCGACAGATGCAAGCAAAGAGAAAATACCCATAATAGAAATCAGAAAGTATTCTCAAATATGAAAATATATGTAATGACCATTTTTATCATTATGTATAAACCTCTCATTCAAAATTTCATGTTAAAATTCTTCTGGAATTTGAAGTTATAAATTTCATGCTAGGCTATGTTCTTAAGAAATTGGAGCGAGATGCGATCTAGTGAAATCCAAAAATGATTTCAGCAGGTTTGGTATTTTTGATTTGATTTCTATTTAGATAATATGATATGGGACCCATAGGAATTTACAAAATAAAATTTGGGTATGTAGAACTCCCATAATTGATCTTAGTATAAAGGGCATTGCTTGGAATATCCTGAGATTAAGGTGTGTTGCAAAAATTTAGATTTTTGAAAAAAATTGGACATTCTATCCCATCGACGCTGCTATAGTGGCATTGTCACGATTCAAATTATGAGTCATGATGGCACGTACTGTGTCGCAATAGTAGGTAAGCCAAAACCATAACCTAGATCTAAGGTAATGGATTGATTCGATAGGAAATGCCCGTTATAGGCGAAATTCAAGAACACAATACGTAAATAACAAAGGGTTCTAGATAGATTAAATAGAAAATACAAGATACCAATCCCATGACCTGGTAGAGTAAGTAGAAGAGCACCTAATAGTATTAATACAACTCAAAAGTCTAAAATAGTCAATACACTTGTCTCAAAACAAAAGACTGAAAATAAAATAGAGGAAAATGGGCGACTCAAACTACACGAGCTCACCCTATCTCAAAAAAATCAATCACTGCATGGACAACGATCAATGGAAATATCTAGTTCTCGAATCTACCCCAAAAGGTACAAAATTGTAGTATGAGTACCAAAATAATGCGTACTCAGTAGGCATCATCAACTGACTAAGATAAATCATGATATAAATATGATAAAATGGAAGATAACATAAATTAAGTCAAGTTACAAACAACAAACTTGAATCATCTGCAACATCGCGGTACATAATAAGTAATTACCCAGAATAACAATTTAATCTTAATGCATCAACACATGCCAATGTCTCCTTGCAAATATACGTAAGCAATTCAGAATAATAATGCATCATAAAGTATCATCACAAATATACATAACTACAAAATTGGATCCCATACGCCAATTGGAGAAGAAAAGTAAAGAACTCTTCATAGACTCCCATACGATTGGAGAGACTCAAGAGAAGAATAATGCAATCAACCAACATTATAGCTAACGTTCATCATCATTTAACCATCATTCCACAATTAGATCAACCGGTCATTTACAAATATTTCACAATTTACAAACTTTAGACAATGTACTCACATCTCATAATATTGTCATTATTTAACAACCTTAGCATCAATATACACTAGTCACCATTTACTAGTTAACCATCTCTTATTAACTAATCTATTCGACCGCTAGTCATCATATAATCTTTAATAATCATTCAACAACTATTTACCACATAACCACTAATTACTATTCATTAGATAGTCATAATTTCACATCAAACATCATTTATTTTCTAATCCACATTTACTAACAAATCTTCAATTGTGAACTAGTCATATTAGTAACTTAGTCAACATTAACCACTAATCATCGTCTGCCACTAATCATAAAACTTAACCAATCATCAATTATCACTAACTAATAATTATCACGAATCATCAATTATCACTAATCATTAACTATAAAACTTTATAAATATTTAACACTTATGGGATATAACTGTCATCACTAATATCAACTATCACCCAAATTCCATATGTGTATATAAGCGTATATTTTTCATACATAGGGCTAGCTAGACTTAAAATGGTAGATGTACACATAGGCATATCAATATAATCATCCTCCGGCCTTTTCGGGTATCAATAGCATTATCATATCCTCTGACCTTATCAGATATCAATGTATCATCACAATATCCTCCATCCTTGTCGAGTTTCAATAGCATTATAATATCCTCCGTCCTTGCCAGACATCAATGTCTCATCATAATATCCTCTGTCCTTTCCGGACATAAATGTATTATTATAATATTCTATGACCTTGACGGGCATCAATGTATCATCATAATATCCTCCGGCCTTACTGAGTATCAACGTATTATCATAATATCCTCATCATCTTCCAAAATTTCATTGGGTATATAATCAATTTCACAAGTTCCAATTTAGTCAAGCATTAATATTTCTAATATGATTCATGGCACAATATAATAAAGAAAATTGAAATAACAATATAACACAAATAATAGCTCGATTGCTAACGTTACCAATAAGGGTAATTTCTATCATGGCTATTAGCATAATTGTGTTGTATGATCAAAATCATATGCAATATCATGAGCAATAACTTATCAATAATTTATTCAATGACTTATCATTAGCATAAATATAACTTATCAATTGCATGTACAATAGCTAATCCAAAGCATAATCCATAGCTTAATCGTAGCATAGCCAATAACATAATTTAGCTTAGACAATATCATAGTTAAGAGCTCACTTAATGGTGAATTCAGTAGCGCAATTAATAGCCACAACACAAGCATTCTCTATAGCTTATTCATAACATAGTCAATAACTTAATTTAGCTCATAAAATATCATATATAAGGGCTCACTCAATGGTGTATTCGGCAGCCCTATCAATAGACAAAGTAATAGCATAATTAGTAGCTTGTCATAATCTTAGCCAATAAGCCATACATATGGCATAATCATTTAGGCATTTCTACCAATGCCATCCATCATAACTAACAAGTATCAAGGTACCTCAATATTGCCTCAAAGAGGCAATCTCTAAGCATTTAGCAAGCACATCAGGGCAACAAGTTAAGTGTTTCAATTCTATGATTTAAAAATAGCCTGACTGGTCCAACTAACCTGAGTCTCGCATTTAATTAAACCAAAACCAACACCCATCACAATATAACAAGATATCACAAATATACTATGACATAGCTCAATCTAACAAGGTATAAACCTAGTCCACCTTGACACTAGAGAAAGATCAACGAATAACTAAACCTACGCTATTCCCTTTTGAGAAGACTCCTCAAGAAGGAAAGCTATAACAATTACATTCTACACATCAATATGAGAATATCGATACCCGTATTGCACCATTGTTCTTTGGGTCCAAAAATAACCTCAAAAACCCCATGTGGGTCTCACTTATGAAAATCACATTTTTGAGGCCAACCCAATTTACATATATGATTAAGGAATTATAATTCTTAATAATGGTGAAAACCAGGCTAATACGGGGCTTAATTCAAGCCCTTAAGATGTTTCAGGGTTTTTAGCAAATAATTAAGAAATTCAACCATGAATTTGGAGGATTCTTACCTTAAATCCGTAGGAAAATAAAGAAATAGATGTTAATCCAGATTTCCAAGCTCCCATAAGCTTCAATTTCAAGATAACACACTATTTTAGGGTTTATCTATTAAGAGGAAAGATGGAATATGAGCTAAAATCGTGAAAAAAGAGCTTTATATACCAAGTCTAGGCCCTCAAAAGTAGCTATCGCCAAGAATAGATATGCAATCACACTATCCCCAATCTAGACAAGCTAGTTGTGATCGAGACAGGGCTTGGTGATCGCACTATCTTCTCTGCACGAGGAGTCATGATTGTCGTCCATGGTTTTCTATCATTGGCCTACTAGATAGAAACTTAAAATTTTCCAAGTATCTGTCTTTCTCTCGGGATTCATTTGGAATCCCCTATACATAAACTAGCTGTGTAACCATACTAAATTTAATATTACAGAAGAGATGGCCCACTCAAATTTTCCATTCGAGGTTGTTTTGACCAAATATGGGTCCCATACCTGTATCTCACTTTCTTAACATCCCAACCAATTGGTCAGAATAAGCTCGGGTGCCTCGAGACGTAAAATAAAGGTCTACCTAGCCTAAAATTCAATATTTTAGAGTTGCTCGTACAATTAGTATTTCCATATGAGATATTTTCAATAAAGATTTCCCTAGTGCCCATTTGGAGCCAGCAAAGACTTCAAAATAATGAATTGACTCTATAAACGAAACGAACTTCCCGATAACCAAACTGTCAGGTCCAGCAACTCATAAATAACTTGGAAAAGCTATGGATAATCTTTAATAGCAAAAATATGCAGAAATATTGAAAATGACCTGAAAGGCCATTACAATATCCACTACTAAAGGAACTTTCGTCCTCAAAAGTTAAGAATTAGGATATACCTAAAGTCTCAAATAGGTGAGGATACTGTGTCCATATCTCGCTCTCAATCACCCATGTGGCCTCCTCAACTTAGTGGTGCCTCCACTAAACCTTAAATTTAGGAATCTTTATAGTGCACAACCATCTCACATCAGTAGAAAAAATAATCACCAACTTCTTTACAAAGGTCAAACACTCATCCTACTAGACTGAGTCCTTACTAAGCACATAAGAGGGATCAGAAATGTATTACCACAACATAGATACATGTAAAACTAAGTGGATTATAGCAAAATTTAAAGGTAAAGCTAACTCCTAAGCTACCTCACCAACTATGCGAAGAATCTCAAAAGGTTTGATATTTCTAAGGTTGATCTTTCCCTTCATCCTAAACCTCATCATACCCTTTATGAGTGATACATGAATAAGTGATCCTCCCACTAGCCTCCAAAATTGATAACATGGGTTCGAAGCATATCCTCGAGCACCTGAATAGTCTACTCGAACTGACTATCTGTCTGCATATGTAAGACTATATTAAGATCCACCTGAGTGCCCAATTGCTCCTGAAAGGCTCTCCAAAACCATAAAGTGAACACAGAACCACAGTCTAAAATGCACACCATAAATCGAACTATTTTTCGAACATAGATATGGGATAATCTATCTATACTGAAGGACATCTTAATAGGAATGAAATTTGTTGAATTAGTGAAAGGATTTATAATGAACAAACTACCATCAGAATCTAGGGATGTGTGAGGAAAATAGTTATAAAACCCATGGTAATCTACTCCTATTTATACTTAGGAATGGGAAATTCTGAATCAAACCACCTGGTCACTGATGCTCGGCCTTTACTTGCTATTAACATAGGAATATGCTACAAAGTTTGTGATATCTTTCTTCGCCCCACTCCATAATTAATACTATCTTAAATCTCCTTACATTTTGGCTGTGCTGGGATAAATAGGATTATCTAGAGCTGTGACCCTCATGCAAAATCACCTAAATAAAGTCATCAATTTGTGTACCACAAACACATCCATCAAATCTCTAAACTCTCTCTGAATCTATGGTGTTACTCTTAGATTCACCATTCAACAACTAATCACAAAGAAAGCAAAGCTTGCTATCCTCAAACTGTCGATCTTAAATAGTAAGGACCTTATCTCCACACAAGATAAAATCCTTCTAGGATCCAAAATATCAAGGTAAACTATAAAGTTGTCTAAGGACTAAATGTCCCATGCCAACAACTTTGGAGAAACTGAAATACAAGTCAAGTTACCCATACTTACTGCCTTTCGACTTAAGGCATCTGCCACTATGTTTGCCTTGCCCAGATGATACAAGATAGATGTATTATAATCCTCAAGTAACTCCATACATCTACGCTATCTAGCATTAAACTCTCGCTGGGTTGTAAGATGCTGAAGACTGTGGTGATCTATGTAAATCTCATAATGCACACCATAAAGATAATTTCTCCAAATCTTAAGCACAAAATTACTCCAAATTTTAAGTGAAAAAACTATAGAAAATCATGAGTGGGGTAGTTGCTCTCGTTCACCTTAAGTTGTCTTAAAGAATATGCAATAATACAACCATGTGACATCAATACACAACCCAAACCAATGCTAGAAAAATCCCAAAACATAGTGAATCCCTCCCTCCCAAAAAGAAAAGCTAAAATAGGAGCTGAAGTGACAAAGTGATTGAGCTTTCCAAAGCTCGACTCATACTCCTAGGACTATTGGAAAGGAATCTTATTCCAAGTCAATCAGGTAATAAGCACTAAAATAGTACAAAACCCTCAATGAATCATCTATAATAACTAGCCAAACCAATGAAGCTACAAATCTCAGTTGGAAATATAGGTCTATCCCAATCACGGATCACCTTAATCTTAGCTGGGTTAACCATAATACCATCCGTAGACACCAGATATACAAGGAATGTCACTGACTTAAGCCTTTTGTTTTTATTAAATTTAAGATTTTATTAATAATTACTAAACTTTAATGGACCAAACAATTTAAGAATTAACAACCTAAATCAATTGGGTTGACCCGGTCCAACCCAGGTCCACTAAAAATCAAACAAAAATAAATAAAATAATACTTGAGTTCAGTAGGGTATCCAAAAAAGTAAATGATTGTTTTCTTTTCCTTATGAGCTGAAATACTGTGCCTCCTCTTTAGTAGCTCATTTCTCTTCCCTCTTCCTTGATGTATCAGTATTTTCCCACCTGTTATCTTCAATTTTTGGATTTTAGCTCTCTATCGTGCATAAAACTTCTTCTCTGGTATTCTGATTCCCCAATGTTGTTGATGTAGGCCCTTTATCTGCACTTTGTATAGATACTTCTCTAGTGCCTCAGGTATTATTTTTTTTTCTATTGAAATGGATCAACTCAGCGTCATGATATAGTCACTTGAGTTTTAGTGCTTCTTCCTTTAACTTCTGGTCGATTATTTTCTTAAGTTCCAAATCTATAATAGAAGAAGATACTATGTTCTTGGACCCTCGTTGTTGCTGAAATTTCCTAAAACACTTGTGTAAGAAGCTCTTCTCAACCATTAGAACCTTTATTGATGGTAAAAATCTATTTTGCTGATAACTTAGGCTAATCAGAAATCTATCTTCTTTTTATTGGTCTCTATTACTGTCAATATGTAACATGTAGCTATCCTGCCTTAATATCTGTGTGTCCTTTATCCTCAAACTGGTGTTATCCTTAATTAAGGACTTTTCCATTTATCACTATTGAGAATAGCTTTACCCATTTTATGTAGCTAATGAAAGCTAGTAAAATTTATTGCTCCTGTATCTATGGCTAAATTAGCAAGATAATCTGCTAACATATTTCCCTCTTTGTATATATGCTGGTAAATTACTTCTTTATCCTTCAACTATTGCTGAATTTGTGTGATTATACTTGCTAAACTCTAAGGTATATTCCAGTTTCCAGTTAACACCTTTTGCATCAACAAAGAATCCATTTTGAAAATTACTTTCTGGAATTGTGTTCACCTGCAATGTTTAGCTGCTTGAAGTATAGCATTTTCTTCTACTTGTATACTATTTGCATGTTGCTATGTTTGTGCATGATTATATATTATATCTTCTGCTTTATTTCTTAGACAATAAGCATAAGAGCTCTCACCCTTTTCACCTCTGAATGCCCCATCTACATTGTATTTGACCTATCCATGTTCTGGGGCCTTCCATTACAAAGTTATAACCTTTATTTTGCATTTAATCTTATCAGACTCCTCCAGAATTTGTGGCCATTCCATGGGGAAATCCGTATTTGGATTTCTGACCTTCAGTAACAACCTCAAGTTTCTTGTGATATTGTAGATAATTCTCAATCCAGTGGTGTTCTTATAATCATGTTTTCTCTTATTCCTTCTCTTCCAAATCTCCCATAGGATGATACTAGGTAAGGAATGGAAATGAGGTAATTCTCTCCTCCTAACTCTTGCATTCCACCATTTAAATATAGTACTCCTTAGTATTAGCCCTTGGATAGGTATACCTGCAGAAGAAGAAAAGTAGGACCAGGTCCTGTTAGCATAAAAGGATCTTCTGAATACATGAGACATTTTCTCCACTGCAGGTTAACACAACACCAATATTTTGATGGAACTTGCAACCTCCATCTTCTAGTATTGTCATCCACTGGAATTCTACTCTTCCATAACCTCCACAAAAAGAAACCAATTTTAAAAGGCAAATCTTTAACCCATATGCACATGTATATATCACTGTTTTGTCCTTTCTCTCTGATATATTGCCATGTTGAACTCATTGTGAAACCTCCTTTAGCTTTCAAACACCAGAATTATCTATTATCTCCAGTTTCTATTGGAGTTTTTACTTTAGAAATTATATGGTCAACCATTTCTGAGTTGAACATCCTTGCAAGTGTTTGCTCATCCCACCTTCTCTCTATCACTAATTCTCTGACCTATTGATAATTATTAGTAATCTCACATGGACCTTCTATTAGAGAATAAAGTTCACCTTGTCCTATCCAATTGTCTAGCCATATATTTGAGTTTCCACCCCTTATCTGCCATACTATAAGATATTCTACTAGGTCTCTAGCAATCAACATTTTCTTCAAGACTTGTGAACCTTCTAAACCTATTCTCTACACGATCATTGTTGGATGCTACTTTTTACAATATTTGTTCTGTATGTACCCACTCTACATAGATTTAGTTTTCCTAAAATTCCACCATAGTTTGCAGAATAGTACCATTGAAATATCAGTTATTTTTCTAAACCCAAGTCCTCCTCCATTCTTTGGTGTACACATATCTTGCCATCTCACCCAATGCTTACCTTTTTCACCTATTCTTCTGCTCAAAAAAAATGGAGCTAATGCCCTTTTAATAGTATTCAGTACATTAATAGGTGGATTCATTAATGATAAGTAGTGAATTGGTATACTCTATAGCATATATTAGATCAGTACAACTCTTCCACCATAAGATAATAGTTTACCTTTCCATGCCTGAATTTTATTTGTTATCTTCCTCATCAATTGCTGATAATAATCCTTCTTTTTCCTCTTGTAGAATATAGGACAACCCAGGTGATTAAAAGGAAATTTACCTCTTAAAATAACTGTAGCTATTTCAAACATCACCATAGTTCCATTTGATACTCCTTTATGCAAGTATATTGCACTTTTTCCATTGTTAATCTTCTTCCCCTAGACAACTTCATATCTTTCTAGAGTTATTGTAACCATCTGAAGAGTTCTCAACTCAACTTTGAATATGATGATCATGTCATCAGCAAAGGCTAAGTGATTTAGTTTTGGAATCCCTCTAGGCATTCCAAATAACTTAAATTCTTTATTAACCATTACCTTCTTCATATTTCTTGATAGAACTTCAGCAGCAATGATGAACAAAGTTGGCGATAAAGGATTACTTTGCTTTAATCCTCTTGAAGACTTGAAAAAACCCTTAGGCTGTCCATTGAGCAGGATAGAGTACCAATTCTTTCCAACAACTTGAACACCATGTCAATTAGTATTTCAGAGAAACCCATCTTCCGCAGTACCTTTGTCAAGAACAACCATTCTACCCTATCATAAGCCTTCATCATATATAACTTCATGACTATATTAGAAGGCTTTCCTTTTTTTCTAATTTGTGATACTATTTCTTGTACAATCAGCATATTTTCTGCAATACTCCTCCCCTGTACAAAACCTTCTTGCTCTGGTGAGATCAACTGAGGAAGTACATCCTTTAACCTTTCGTGAACTGTTCTTGAAAAAATTTTGTTGATAAAGTTGCTCAAAGAGATTGGTCTCATGTCTGAAAAAGAATTCACCACCAGCTTTTTAGGTAGTAAAACCAAGTTGGTGTGGGTGATAAATCTTGTCAAAGTATGACCACAGAAAAAAGATACCAGTATATTTTGAATATCCAGCTTTATGATTTCCCATGCATCTTGATAAAATACACCAGTCATTCCATCTGGTCCTCCAGCACTATTCCTATTCAACCACATAATAGTTTCTTTTATCTCCTCTTCTGTAGGCATTTTCATAATCTCAATATTCTGTTTTTCAGTTACCACCTTTGGTAGTTCTTCAAGCTTTGAAAAATTCTCTGCATTCCTTTCTTTAGTAAACTGATTCTGAAAAAAATCAACAGCTGATTGTACAATCTCATTTGCCTCTTCCATCCATTCCTCTTCTTTATTTTGTATTCTTTTGATGTTGAGTCTGTTTCTTCTTCCTTTCACAATAGTGTTAAAAAATTTGGTAATCCTTTCACCATCTGTAAACCATTCATACCCAGCTTTCTACCTCCAATATTCTTCTTCTCTTTTCATTTTCATATTTAACTCAACATGTGCCTTAAATAGCTATTCTCTATTAGATCCACTTGGATTTTGTTCAAACCGCTTTTCCCTAAGCTTAATAATATCTTCTAGAGTTGCAATTTCCTAGAAAATATTACCAAAGGTTTCCCTACTTCACTTTGTCAATGCAGACTTAGTATTCTTCAATTTCTGATGAAATACTATGAAGGGATCTCCTGTTAGCTCTGTTACCCAGCTGTTCTTTATAATATTTAAACATGATTCGTATTTTAACCAAAGATTTAGAAATCTAAATGATTTGATTACTTACACATTTTTCCTTCGGCATTGTATGAGTAATGGTGTATGATCCGACCCACTCCTAGGAAGATGTTCAACTTTTATTATCTGGAAAACACTCTGCATTCTATCATTGCACAAAATTCAATCAAGCCTTTTGAAAATACAACCCTCATCAGTTCTTCTATTCCACCAAGTATATTTACTCCCCTTAAATTTAAGTTCTTCCAAATTATATAAAGTAAAACACTAATTGAAGTCATCTGTTTCATTTAGTGTAACAGGTATTCCCCCTAATATCTCCTCTTTATTTCTTATCACATTGAAATCACCCCTATTAGCCATAGAATCTGATAGGTATCTGCCATGTCCACTAAGGAATCCCATAAACCTTGTCTTTCAGTGGTATTTCATTTTGCATATACCAGAGTAACTATCAATGATACTTCAGCACTGTCTAGTTTTACTGCTAATTATTACTCTTCGTCCTTCAAACTATTCACTTCCATTTCCTCAATGTATAAATTCCCATATTTTACCAGAAACATTCACTAAAGAATGCTTCAATTCTAATATGCTCCTATAATCTTCAATTTTTTGTCTATCCTGGAAAGGTTCCATGAGCAATACGAAATAAAAAATCTATCTCCTTTGCATTATGACTAATCTTGTGAAGGCCTATTGAGTGTTAACTGACCTTATATTCCATATTATTGCATTCATAATGATCTGATTTTAGATGCCTGACTTCTTGTATTCATTGTTGCTGAACTTACACTAGTGCCTTTGGTTTTCTTCTTTGATTTTTTCTGTTTATGTTTTAAAGCTTCTACTTGTTTTGGAGATAAATCAGCTTCTTTAGCTAACTGATCAATGTTATTCTCCAATTTATTCACATCTTAATCTTCCTTATCTTTATTATATGTCTCCACCAGACTATGTGATTGTATTGCCAGTGATACAATCCCTTCCAACACCATCAACTCCCTATTTTCTTCCTCATACACTTGCATTTGCTGATCTGCATCCTTTTGTTCCGCTTGCTTGCTATTCTCTTGAGTTTGTTGTTCTCTCTTGTCTTTCTGTATTTCTTCTGATATGACCTTCTCCTCTTGTCCCTCCATGCTATGTGTTGAATTTACTACTTGTTGTTTCTCTGCTTGTTCTATTTCTGGAAGAGGTGTATCTAAACTTTTGCCAAATATTTGATTGAGCCACTCCTTTGTACTAATTTTTTGATTGTCTGCTTGGTTATTAATCTTCTCATGTTGTTCTCCTACTTTATTATGCAATTCCTTATCAACCTTTTCTTATAGTTCTCCAAAGGAATTGGAAACTTCCACCTGTTTATCCTTATTTTCTTCCACTTCTCCCAGAATATGACCATATCTGTCTCTCCTATACCTATTTCTCCTTCGCATCCATTATTGATTATTAGATGTTCCCTTTTTATCTATGTCATTGTTCTGTTGATTTCTCATTTGTTTAACTTTTGCATTGTCTTCTACCTTTGCTACCTCTTTCTTCTTTTCTTCTCTTTGCTTTTCATATAGTTCTGGATAAGCAGTCCAACAAGTCTCTGCATCATGACCTTGTAAACAACAATCACTACAATATTTGGGAAAATAGTAATACTGAATCTGTACCCATTTAGATTTGATTTCTCCTGTATTATCATTCTCCTCATTTATTCTTATTCTTTATGGAAGCGCAGCAACCAAGTCTACCTCCACCTTCATATGAGTGTAGCTAGGTCTTGTATGGTTCTTAGTTACCAGATCTACTATAAGTGGTTTCCTTACTGCTGATGCAATGGAGAAGATTGCATCCTTTGGAAAGAAATTTGGTGGTAATTTAGGCAGAGATATCCTTGCAACTCCAATTGTGGTTTCTACGTCTGGTTCAAACCACATATCCCACTTCAGAGTCCTCATTTACCAATATTGATCATTTGTATTGCTGTAAAAAGCTGCTGAAGATAGGAGTTGAACATAATCTTTTAATATTTCTAATCTTATCAAAACATGTCTCTAATACAACACCCCGATATTGCATTGTCCATTAATCCCACATTGATTCGGAATAGCTTTTCTCAAAATATCAATATGAGGTTTCCCATTTGAGAACTTTCCTACGATAACAAATTGTCGTTTTTCTTGCATGATGAGATTCTGAATTTTTGATGACTTTCATGTAATTGTTGGTTCTCCATGCAACATTATCACGGGTTTTTGAGAAACCCTAATGATACTATGGTCCATTGCTTTTGGCTTCACAATATCCACGAACTTCATGTTAACACTGATTTTCTACTTGTTATGGTTAAGTTTCTCCCTATTCTGAACATTACTGTTATCCAGTGGGATAGTCCCACCGGCAATGGTGGCCATAGTGGCCGGAATTTAGAGATTAGGTGGATAGGGTTTTAGATTAGGAGGCTAGGTTTGTCGGGAGTACAAACAACAATATTCTTTATCATGAAACAATTATAATTAACTTGCAGACTTAGCCAAAACTCACACTAAGAGAACTTGGCAAAAAGCACATGATCTATCAAAGTATGGAGCCTGATCCTCGAATGTTGCGCATGCTCCTCTCTACTCCTTAAATACACAAAGATATCATTGATCAACACAATCATAAATAAGTCCAAATAAGGTCTGAACACTCGGTTCATCAAATAGATGAATGCAATTGTGGCATCAGTCAACCCAAATGACATCACAAGGAACTCATAATGATCATAACAAGTCCTAAAAGCTGTCTTTGGATATCCTCAGCCCGAATCCTCAACTGATGGTAACCATATCTCAAATGAATATTAGAAAACATTGCCGCACCCTGAAGTTGGTTAAACAAATCATCCATCCAAGGCATAAGATAATGATTCTTCACTATCACTTTATTATGTTTCCTATAATCAATACACATATGCATGGAGCCATATTTGTTCTTCACAAATAATACAGAAGATCCCCAAGGAGACATCAGTCTAATAAAATCCTTACCAAGAAGATGCCAAAGTTGAGAATTTATCTCCTTAAGCTTGGTAGGAGCCATATGATAAGGTACCATAGAAATAAGTTAAGTGCCAGGCTCGAGATCAATAGAAAACTCAATCTTACAGGCAGGGGGAATACTAGGCAGGTCAGTAAGGAACCTATCAGGAAACTCACAAACAACTAGAACAAAGACAAGTGATAACTCTCCACACTAGTATCACAAATATAAGCGAGATAGGACTCCCAACCCCTCAAAATAAGTCTCCTAGCACACGTATAAAAAATAATCCCCATTGACTAGCGGCTGATAGCTCCCTGCCACATGAATAGTGGTACATCGGGCATGGCTAACGTAACGGTTTTGGCAAAATAATCCATGACTGCATGATAGTGGGATAACCAGTTCATGCCTAGAATAACATAAAACTCCACCATATCAAGAATAATAAGGCAATCATAAGTGTCAACATCACTAATAGTCGGACCACATAGTTGGGACCTCATCACTATAATCAGCCATGGGAGAAAAAAGTCTCTCTTTGGGTATTAGGACCTTCCACAGGATTTTCACCCCTTTCAACACATGAGTGAAGAATTTCTCTCTCATCCTTCCTCCCTGCACTTGTCATGCTATTCTTACAATGACTGGTGGAAATATGTCAATAAAGAGTAGGCTCGCTCAAGTTTGAAAATAGTGTCCCCCTGCTTCCTCTAGTCCTCAAGGTATCTCTCATAGTCAGACTGAGAAATGTAGGAATGACGGGTAGGGGAAGGCTCTCATAGAATTGAAGGTATCTTGTACACAAGCTCATTGATAATCCACATTTGACCAAAAAGCTCCTCAAATGTCATAGCCTATGACAATCTGCAAGAATCTATATCGTCCTCCATTGACTTCCTTAATTCAACCTTTCTCTTTTTCTTATTCCCATGAGCGCCCTATCTTTAGACCTTAAGTGTGTAAATGAGAGTCTTTGGAGAGATCAACTATCCCCCAGGTACTCTTCAACCTCGGCTCGCCTACACAACTCCATGATTAATGACGGGAACATGAGCATGGGACCCCCTTATTTTTATAATGCCAAATATTCATGAGCACCAAGCGAAAAATATTTAGAGAAATACTATCCAATATGAAGGATACCATCTGAGCATGCATCGTTGGGACATTCATCAAGTTGGTAGTGGGAGAGACCCGATGATAAATAATGGACAACCAGATTCTAACTTCAGTTGTGAATTCCCTCATTAGTATCTCATTTTTCATGGTGTCCTACAAAGCCTCCCTTCTTTTTATATACACTCAACTAACCAGATCCCAGGGGAACAATCCTTAAATTCATAGTCCTTCATATCTACCTTCTACAACCCATAAACTCTGAATCTACCCAGACTAGAAATGAACTTGTTTGACCCTGATTCACATCACTAGGTTAGAGACCTTCACTACGCTGAGATTTATGTAGAACTCCCTCACTTAATGCTTATTTTCCCAGTATATTTCTAGGGAAAAACATGTCCATCCCGTGGCCACTACCTCTCATAGAAATCCAGGAGATTTTAGGGCATATTTTCTAATTGAATCCCTCTCTCAAGCAACTTCTTCCTCATAAGGTCCTCATAGTATACAGTTTTACATTCAGGGGCCATGAGGTGGTGTGTACCATAGCCTTTCATTGAGTACCTAAAATCCTTTCACAGTGTATTAGTCCTCAACATCAATGTAATACAAATTCTATCCAACATAATTGAGCTAAAGAAAAGGCTTATGGGTCATGAACAGGCTTAACATGAGAGTTCTAAAATTTAGACTAGCCTGTCAGACTGGTCATATATGTCGTGATCGCAACCTTCTTGACTCGTAATCACGATTCCTAAGGGACCAGTGAGAACATTCTCTCGGTTATCAAGATCATTGTACAAAATTCATAATCACAAACTTTGGTGACCGCAATCGCAATACCTGTGGCTGTGTACAAAAGTTGTCAAGTATCTACGAAGGTCCAATTCTCTATCAATATGTGTTGAAAACGAAGATAAGTATAGGGAGCATGGAACACAACTTATAAACATTTAATCATGCTATTCAGTTAGAGGAAATCAATCAAAAAGTTCATTTGGGCATTTTACTGAACACTTGGTGTGCATGTATGTATTAATTTTTAATAATTTTGGGTAATCAAGACTTCTTCAACTTGTGCACACCAATAACAACAACCAACACATCCAAAAAAATCAACAAAGATCATAATTAAGAATACAAGCTTCAATTCTAAACCATTGTCCTAAACATGAATTCTAGGGCTCAATAATATGCATACATGAGGAGAATTCAAATAACATACCAAATAAGGAATAAATGAAGGATGTAATGCACTGTTAAATGTTTTCAACAAAGGAAAGAATGCGAGTAATTTGAAAGAAATTAAAGAGGGGGTGTAGTGGGAGTTTTGGGCGATTGTTCATAGTTTAAAACTGCCTTGATTGCGATCGCAATTGCAAACCCCGTGCCATCGCAATTGCAATATCTAAGAGCAGTTTCTGCTCTCTTATTTTTAATTGCTCAACCCACAACTCAATTTCATTAAATTTCCTCTTTCTTAAATTAATTCAAATGCACCCTTTTGGGTATGACATTTGCATGGATCAATCAAAACAAACAAAACCTATCCAAACAAACAAAATTTAAAGGATACGAGATAATTTAATGGCATTGATGGGTTGCCTCTTATCCAACGCCTAATTTAATGTCTCATCACGACGTTCATCAATATTTAAGTTTGATCCTTAAGTGATCCATAATCTACCTCCTTGACCATTATATCAATGATGGAAACCACTTGTAGTTCCATTGGTTGTTTCTCGATTTGACATACCCAAAAGGAAACTTCATCATTTTAAACTCAAAATTTCATCTCCCTTGATCCATATCAACAATTGCTCTATTGGTTTCTAGGAAGGGTCTTCCAAGAATAATAGGTATCTCTTATCGATTTCGCAATCTATCACAACAATGTCTACTGGGAGAATGAACCAATGGACTATTACCAATAAATCGTATAGCAGCCTAACCAATTTATTGATTGAGAAATTCACCATTAATAATCTCACCGTGGTAGGTGTAGGAGAACCCAACCAAAGATTTTTATACACAAAATATGGCATCAAGTTTATGCTATCACCAAATCACATAATTCCTTGTCAAATTTGTGAGTCCCAATAATGCAAGGAATTGCAAAAGCACCCGGGTCATTCTCCTTTTAGGCCATGGTATTGGACATGCTGGCGCTACAACTATGGGTCACTTTAACAGTCTCACAATCCATAATCTTCTCCTTCGACATCAAGTCCTTCATCGACTTAGCATACATTGGAATTTCTTAAAGAGCCTCCAACAAATGAATATTGATTGAGAGGTTACTAAGCTTTGCAATTAACTTCTTGAACTTCTCATTGTCATTCTTTTTCTTTAATATTTACAGAAAGGGGAAAGGAATTTTTACCGGGAGAGATAACACACTTTAATGCTCATCTCCCATTCTCTTATTACCAATAATGACCTTAGGAGTTGCCTCCCCTTCATCATTCTTTTCAACCACCCTTGGTTTTTCATTCCCCGCTTCAAGAGACTTTTAAATATCATCACTTGGAATTTTGGGTTGCTTCCTCTCTGCATTCATTTGATCATCAAGAGATGTTTCCTTAATCTCAAAATCATTTGCAGCAAGTTCTCTACCTCTTTGACTGACTATTTCTAGACATGGGCATCATTTTTGGGATTTCTCACCGTGTCACTCGGGAGGCCTCCCTTAGGCCTAGCATTAAGTGTTGTTGAGATTTTGCCAATTTTAGTCTCTAATTTTTTTTTGAGGTCAAGTCCAACACAATCGTTGGTTGATTTGAGAAAAGTTCCCAGAACATATTATTCGTACCTTCCACTCGCATTAAGATTCCAGCAGGCACATCCTTAGTTATGAACTTTTTGGGATCCATGAGATTTGATTCCTTACTCTTCACTCGGTCATAGGGGGTACATACCTACCATGTTCTCTTTATTTATCCCTTCAATCATGATTTCTATCTCTATCACACCACTCTTTTTTTTAATCACGATCATTCCAACCTTGGTTCTTGCCTTACCTTTGGTAGGTTGGGTGGGAACCCCCCAAATGATTAGTCAAGTACCTTATCTTTTTATCAAGATATTTTTCTTCATATTCATCATACCCGTTAGAGACCATGACATTAACCGCTTTTACAGATGCACTCATTACATACTTTGTAAGGAGGCCTAATTCTACCATCATCTTATCCATATTTTCATCCCTCTCTTTATCTTTCTTTTTTTGCTCCTTGTTGATAATCGAGGCGGCAACAGATCCCATGGCTACTTTGATGTCCATTGTATACCACCTCCTATTTTTCTCTGTGATTTGCTCAAGCAAAGTTGAAGGCACTCGATATGAAAACCTCACAAGTAACCTACCAACCACATTGTCCACGACGGTCTTGTTTAGTTGGTACAACACCTTATAAAATATTTGGAGAAGTATATTCTATAGAACTTCATGGTTAGGGCATTGCAAAAGCTTTTTATTAAATCTTTCCCATACTTTATATAGAGGCTCCCCATTAAGTTGATGAAACTTTGTAATTTTGTCTCATATTTGCATCTTTGAAGAAGGGAAATATCGATCTAATAAGGCCCCATAAGTTCGACCAAAGATGTGATGGATCTGACGGGTAGAGACCTCAACCACAACACCATTTTTTCCGTTAAAAAGAATGGGAAAAACCTCAACCTAATGGACTCTTGTGTGATATGAGCAATGTCAAATGGGGCACACACTTTAACAAAATTTTTTGAATATAGATTTAGATCTTCATGTGCTTGGCCCCCGAATAGACCCTTTATTTGTAACATATGTAGAATCATACTCGTTACATGGAATACTCTATTTCCTTTATAAGGAAAAATACGGATGGCACTAGCATGCCCCACATCATGAAGATGATCCTCATTATCGAAGTTCCCATCAAATGAGCCCTCGTTGCTCCCTTTGTTACTCATGGTGTCATGATTCCTATGAAAATCACCTAACAAAACAGAAACAACAAATAATGTAAATAAAAACACTACGGATAAACCCAAAGTTACTAACAATACCACATAAGCAAAAACTATGTTTCACTCCCCAATAACGATGCTATTTTTGATAACGCTCAACTTACACCATTGTTGTAGTGTAAGGAGATCTTCATCAATATAAACCCAACAAGATTCGGGCTCATATTCACAAGGAGTGCAAACTTGTTTTTCAAATCCTATGTATGTTGAGTGTTAACCAAGTGTAACCTATAATGTAAACTTAAAAATAGACATGAGATTAAATACGGGGGGTATGATTTATATCTTTATTTAAACAAAATTAAACTATAACACTAAATAAAAGCAATAATTGAAGATTAAAATTCCAATGAGTAGAGAGTCTTGGGTTTATACAATCCTAGGGGTTATTCATATAATGGGTGCTTGAAGGGTATTCCATTTCTTAGTTAAAGATGTGGGTATGCTAGATTTCAACTATTAGTGTTGGTCTTCCAACAAAACATTAAATTACATTCATAGATTCTTTCAAATACCTCATGAGAATGCCAAACTTAACAACCCAAAATCTTAACTTAGCATCCTAATTTCTAGGATTATGCCTATCAAACTAGCTAAATCACATAACACATTTATGTCTATGATAATTCTAAGGAATTAACTAACATCAAGTGGTTGTTCACAACCACTCATCACCCACATCCCTCTTTCAAGGATGAAGTGGGGTCCAAGCCAATTGGGGTTCTCACCTACAACTCTCAATCTAAGCATAAAGTGTTACTGAAACCCATCATCAATAACAAATAATTAGAACTAGTAATCAACACCCATACACATTAACACCCTATTCAAGAATAACCTCAAGATAAATATTTAGATACTCATGAAATTGAAGAAAAGAGATATGCATTAAATGCCTTTATTGAAGATGCAAAAGCAAAAATAATCTCAACTTTAATTCTCAAATTACAACTAAAAATCTCTTAGAAATTTAATAACAATTGTTCTTTTTAAAATTAAAGTGTTTTTCTCTACTCAAAATTGAAAATTATTTGTTAGATACCCTATTTGTACCAGGATTTTGTACTTTTGACACTTGGGTTCAATTGTATGAATTTATGAAATTTCCCTTAGACACTTTCTCGCTCTATTGCGATTGCACTTCTGCGATCACATAGATTTAGGTCACGATTTCCATTGCTAACCATGGTTGACCAACCGCGATAACTATCCTTGAACTGCGATTAAGGTAACTAAGGGATTTCTAATTCCCAGTTCTTGCTCCTTTTTGCCTATTTTCCTTTCCTTTTAGCTTGATTTCCACTCACTTTCATTATAAGCCCAACAAGACCACAAAGGCTAGAAATGAATGCATTGAAATGGATCATTAGTCTCAATTACACAATATAATCATAGTATTGTGCATAAATTTCGATATCAATAAGTGGTAAATTTACCACTTATCACTTGCCACCAAGATTAGCACCCGACCAACCTCCTGTTCTGCCTGCCTGAGAACCTCTTAGAGTACCTTGGAAACTACCCCAGGGATGAATTTCTCTAATAGAGGGAACACTCCGAGCTGAAGCAACAATCACCCAATGACTTGGGTAATCCTACAAATTGTTTCCAGGGAGTCCACAAGTATAACATGAGATATAAGCTAAACCAGAAACCAACAGATATGGCTAACCTAAAATAACCACTACGACTAGAATGACCCAAAGAGGAACCTCTCAAAGACTAGCCACTGCCCTTACTAGGTTGATCTCTAGCACTAGACTAACTGCCATTAGTAATCTAAAGTGCTTCCTGAATAGTTTTACTAGGCTGACTCTATGACTAATAGGATGGATACGGAGAATACCTACTTTGAGAAATACCATCTCTTTGTTGGGAACTACGATGACTGCCACTGAATCTACCCTAAAACCTAGTACTCTTATTATGACCCTCACAACCCTCACAGTGCATCTCCATAATCACCCTTGTATGATCTGAAACCTGAGCAAAAGACTTACCCAACGCAGCTAAACTTTGAGTAGACATATTAATCGGAAGTCTAAACCCTCTAACAAAGCAGTGAACTATATCATGTCTAGTATCAAAAATAGAAATTATATTCCTAGCCAAATCATGAAAATATGATTCATATTCTGCAACTGTCATGGAACCCATCTCCAATCTAAAGAACTAATCCCACATATGATCTCTATGGCTGCGAGGCATGTATTTCTCCAGGAACATATCAAAGAACTCTATCCATGACAAAGGAAAAGATCCAACTGGTCTAGAATCCAAATAAGATCTTCATCATAGTGAAGCATCCAAGTCCAACTAAAATATGGTGTTAATCCAAACCATGAGTATAAACAGGGCCCAAACCATGAAGCCTATCCTTGCAAAAAATAAGAAATTTATATGGATCCTTGCCTGGAGCACCAAAAAAACTAGGTAGATTCAATTTGAAGAATCTACCCAATATCTTTTACTCTTTAGAAGACATAGAAGTTTGAGCAACTACTGGATAAGCAACTACCAACTAAGAAACTATCGATGCAGAAGGGACCTCGACTCTAGGAGCTTCACCTATAGGTTTGCTCCCGACTCCGTACTACTCTAACCAGTAAATAGTGCACCATTAGATGACACACCACCAACTATCCCTAAACGATGAACCAATGCATCTCTGAGCACTGATGAAGAAATAAACCCACTGGAGCCTAGGTTAGTCCTTATCCTACTGCTGGCTGTGGCAGAAGAATCTCTGGCTCAAGAGCGAGAATATAATTTGGTGGGGGACCCCTATCTGGGACCCTAGCTAGGGACATATCTCGTATCCTATCACGAGCTCTGGGACATCCATGGACAGAAGTAGGATACAATGGCTCAATCTAAGGACCCTCATCTTATGTAGTAATATCACGTGTCTTGGCCATCTGCCAAGGGTAAATTTAAGGGAATACTTTTACAAACCAACTAAGACTCTTAGCACAATATGAGTGAAAAAAGTGATGGACTTAGAAGAATGTCCTATAGCCTCCCAAATATAGAAAAAAAATGTCATCATTTCGATCCATAGGACTCTACCAGACACTTGCTCTTGTACCAATAATACCGATGAAGCCTAGGCTTTGATACAAATTTGTCACAACCCCAATTATGAGTCTTGATGGCACCTACTAACTCCCGCTAGTAGATAAGACAAAATGATAATACAGAGCAAAAGTAATGGGTTAATTCGGTAGAAAATTCTCATCATAGGTGAAATTCAAGAACACAATATGCAAATAACAAAGGGTTCTAGATAGTTTAAATAGAAATAGTATCAATTACTAAAAAGTGTAGAATAGTCAGTACATCTATCTCAAAACAAAAGACTGAAAATAAAGATAGAGATAAATGGGAGACTCAAACTCCAAGAGTTTGCCCTATCTCTGGAAATCAGTCACGGTATGAACAATGAACAATGATGAAAACTAGTACTCAGATTTGCACCAAAAAGGTACAAAAGTATAGTTTGAGTACCAAAAGAATGGGTACTCAGTAGGCATCATCGATCGACTAAGCTAAATCATTATATAAATATGATAAAATACAAGATAACATAATTAAGTCAAGGTATAGAAACGAACCTAAATGATCTCCAAAATCACTGTACATAATAAGTAATACCTAGAATAACAATTTAATCATAAGGTATCAACACATGCCAATATAGCCATGCAAACATACATAAGTAATTCTCTATAATAATCAACGATAGAGTATCATCAGAAGCATACATAACTACAAAATTGGCTCCCATATGCCAATTGGTGTAGTAAAGTAAAGAACTCATTACAGCCTCCCATACGATTGGAGAGTACACTCAAGAGAAAAATAAAGAAATCAACCAATATTATAGCTAACCTTCATCGTTATTTAACGATCATTCCACAGTTATCATCAACCAGCCATTTACCAATATTTCATATTTTACCATCTTTAGACAATGTACTCACATCCCAAAATATTATTATCATTTAACAATCTTAGCATCAAGATAGACTAGGTACCATTTATTAGTTAACCATATCTTATTAACTAATCCATTCGACTACTAGTCATGATATAATCTCTAAATATCATTAAACAACTATTTACCACATAACCACTAATCACTATTTATTAGACAATCATCATTTCTTATCTAACATTTTAATTATCTAATCCATATTTACCAACTAACCTCAATTGTCTACTAGTCATATTAGTCACAGACAACATTCATCGACAATAATCAGCTATATCATTTTATAAACATTTAACACTTATGGGCTATAACTAGCATCACTAATATCAACAATAAACCCAATTTTCATATAAGTGTATATAAGAATATAATTGCCATACATAGGGCTAAATGGATTCGATCGGTAGATATACAAATAGGCACATCAATATAGTCATCCTTTGGCTTGCAAGGTAACAATACCATTATAGTATCCTCCATCTTTCCCAGGCATCAATGTATCATCCTAATATCCCTGACCTTGTCGGGCATAAATGTATCATTATAATATCCTTTGGGCTTTTGTCAAGCATCAATGTATTATCATAATAACCTCATCATCTTACAAAATTTAATCAAATATATAATCATTGTCACAGGTGAAAATATAGTCAAGCATTAATAGTTCTAACATGATTCATGGCACAGTAAAATTAAGTAAATCAAAATGACAATTTAGCATAAATAATAGCACAATTGCTAATGTCATCAATATGGGTGCTTTCGATAATGGATACTAGCATAATTGTTTAGCATGATCATAATCATATGCAATATCATGAGAAATCATTCAATAGTTTATTCAATGGATTATCATTAGCAATAGTTTATGTAATAGTAATCCAAAGCATAATCCATAACTTAATCGTAGCATCGACAATAACATCATTTAGCTAGACAATATCATAGTCAAGGGCTCACTCAATGGTGTATTTGGTATCCCAATCAATAGCCACAACACTAGAATGATCAATAACTTATTAAAATCATGGTCAATAACATAATTTAGCTCAGACAATATCTTAGTTAAGGGTTCCCTCAATGGTGTATTCAGTAGCCCAATCAATAGACAAAGTGATTTCATAATTAGTAGCTCATCATTAACTTAACTAATAAGCCATACATATGGTATAATTATTTATGCTTTTATTCCAATACCATCCATCATAACTAAAAAGTACCAATGTTCCTCAATATTGCCTCAAAAGGGTATTCTCTAAGCATTTATCAGCGCATCAGGGTCTCAAGATAACTATTCATTAATCTTAGCTTATGGTGGGTCAAAGAGTTTACTTCTAAATCCCTAAAATACATTATAAGTCAATTTATTCCCCAGACTAGGCTAAGATATATAAATCCATTCTTAGATGTATAATGAGCCATAATTAGTCCTAGGGTAAAAGTTTTTCTCAACATAACTACTAAACCAATCATAGGAACTTAATCAATCTTTCTTTTGTGTAGAAAACTAAGGCCAATTTACCTTAAGTATGATTAAATAAGAATTTTTCTTATTTATAGTGAGTTAAGGCATTCTCATGCTAAATATTAGTCATGAAGTCTAATGCACCAAGTTTCAGGGCAGCAAGCTAAGTATTTCAACTCTATTATTTCAAAATAATTTAAATGGTCCAATTAACCCAAGTCATGAATTTCAACAATTCAATACCTAAAACCTATCCCAATCTAACAATATATCACAAATATACTATGACATAGCTCAATCTAAAAAGGAATAATCCTAGCCTACCTCAACGCTGAAAAAAGCTTAATAAACCACCAAACCTTTGCTTTTCCTTTCTGAGAAGCCTCCTCAAGATGCCAAGATATCAAAATTACATTCTACATGTAAATACAAGAATATTGATACCCATATTGCACCATTGTGCTTTGGGTACAAAAATCACCTCAAAATCTCATGTGGGTCTCACTTATAAAAATCTCATTTATGAGGCCAAACCAACATCCGTACATGATCAAGGAATCATGAACCTTAAGAATGGCAAAAAATAAGAAAAATTAGGACTAAAATAAAGCCCTCAATCCATTTGGGGTTTTGAGCAAATAGTCTAGAAATTCAATCATGAATTTGGAGTATTTTTACCTTAAATCCGTAGGAGAATCCAGAAATAAATGTTAATCTTGTTTCCAAGGCACCCATAAGCTTCAATTCCAAGCTAACACACTATTTTAAGGTTTAGATCTCAATAGGAAAAATGGAAAATGAGCTAAAATAGTGAACCGGAGGGCTTTATATACCTAGTCCAGGTTCTTAGAAGAGGCTATCGTAAAGGAAAGATGTGCCATCACATTATCCCCATCCTTGATAGGACAGTCATAATTGTAATAGGGCTTCACAATCACACCATCTTCTCTATATGAGGAGTTGCAATTGCTTCCCAAGGTTGGTTATCGCCGACACACCAGATAACAACTGAAAATTTAAAAGACTTCTAAGTTTCCGTCATGCCCTCGAGATTCATTTGGAATCCCCTATACATAAATGATCTATGTAACCATACTAAATTTAATGTTCCAGATGTGATGGCACACTCAGATTTTTTATTTAAGGTCATTTAGACAAAATATGGGTCCCACACCCATATCTCATTTTCTTAACTTTTCGACCAATAGGTCGAAATAAGCTCGGGTGACTTAAGACCCAAATCAAAGATTTACCTAGTCTAAAATTGATATTTTAAAGTTGCTGGTGTATTCAAAATTTGCATGCAAGATCATTTTGATAAAGTTTTTTCCCAATGGCCATTTGGAACTAGTAAAAACTACAAAAAAGAGAATATTGACTCTTAAAATCAAACTATATGATAAGTAGTTGAATTGCCAATTCTAGGGCAGCTATAGAAAATCTCTAACAACAAAAATACACTGAAATATAGAAAATGACCAGAAAGGTCATTATATGCACACCCTTTTCTAAAATAAATGTCACTATAGTGGAGAAATTCCTGCTACAACAAGTCAAACCCAATCAATAGCCACTATCGCGATAGGCTTTGTTGTAGCGATGCTGCTATAGAGATGTATGCTGCTATAATAGAGGAAGTACCAAATTTAATTAATTATTCTCCAAAATATTTTACTTTTTAACACTCATTTTGGGACAAATGAGGTGCGATTTAGGGTGATTTCCATGAGATTTTTATTGTTTTACCTTTTAAAGTATGGATTTCATCCCCATTAACTAGTAATTTATAAATAAGCCTTGAGATTTCTAATTTTCAATATTGGGGTGGGTTTTAGGGATGATTTTAGTTGTTTTCTAGTTCAAGGGAGAAAATTTAGTAATAAGTTAATGACTTTTGATTATTAATAGTTAATTTACCCTTGCATTCCCTTAATTTACTAATTTATCCATGAAATTGATAGTCTTAGGTGAATTAGGGTAGAAAAACCCTAGAATGGGAAATGAACGATCATGAACTTGACCTTAGGGGTTGGGTGTGAGTTATAATTGAAAATATGGTAGGTGATTTCATCAATTATGTGTTTATATGTGTGTTTTAAACTAAGAGCAAATAGAAATTGCACAGAAGGGAAAATCTCTAAGTTAAAGGAGTTGTGCAAGCTTGGTTTGATGTAGTGTAATGTAGTTTTATTCAATTAGTTCTATATGTTCATGTTATCTACTTTGTAGTGTGACTTGTTAGTTTTTGTTTTATCTTATGGCCAAAGCAAATAATTTTGCATTATGTGTAATTTGACTGACCTTATGCTAAATATGGAAGATTTTGGTATTTGGGATGCTCTCATTGGTTATTAGTAAAACAAGGTTTGTAGAAACTTGTGTATGAGGTTTAGTGGATGGAAATTTTTTTCCCCAATAGGTCATGACTAGATGGTGGATATATTACTTATAGCATATGTGTAAGAGGGTTAGGTGAGTTTTATGATTCCATGAGTGAACCAAGAAATATATTTGTATGGTTGATAATTATTTAACTTCTTGAATTTTTTTGATTTGGCTTCACTAAACTTGACTTGGAGAAAATATGTTGACGTGTTAATTAATATCCTAAAGTACTTATTTGGTACATAATGTGCTAAGTGTATGTTAGTTTTCGGCATGGATTAACATGTTATACTATATTTTAGTTAGGTTTTCCTATTCTTATCTTGGGTTGGCCAAATGACCCTACCAATACATTATTGTTTTCTTGTCTACTGATACTACATTTACTCTTCCATTTGTGAGTGTATCACATATTGTAGTGGATCCTATGAGATTAACTTGTGATTCCTGCAGTTGACTTTAGATTTCAGGGTGAGCAACATATTTTGGCTATCATGAGATCTTTCTCTTATGACACAGTCATTCGCATTGTACAACATGAACTTTTTTTTAGTTTTGGGGTTTCATCCCATTCTGAACAATCTTAGATTTTTTAATACCGACTACTTGGGATGGTTTTATATTGTTAAGTACAATGTTCTACAATTAGTTGTAATTTTAGTGTTTGTTTAGAATTTGATAATTATTGATGGATTAGTTCTAATATTTCATTTAAGTGTGATTTAAGTATAATATTTTAGGGTAAATGGTTCTCCCACCAGGTAAGTAGTGGGGGTGCCACTCATGACTAGTTTGGAATGTGACAATGTTTGTATCATATTCCTAGGTTCATCGATATCGTCATATTAAAATGGGTTTCATTGAGTCTCATGTAATGGTACAGAGATGTCTGTACTTTTATTTGGGAGGCTATAGGACTTTATAAAGAATGTCATTCTTGTTTATTTAGTACTATAACTTGATTCAAATTGGTATCTAGTGATCGAAATTAGTATCTAATTTGTTCACTCCTTTGTTTGCAGATAGTGAATAATCGGTGCAACAAAATTTAAGAAGTATCCCCTACTCTGGCTGCTCTAATTAAGGAGCCAACCATAAGGATAAGAAGATGTATAAGGTGGAGAGAAAGAAGAGGAAGAGGAAAACTACACCTACCAAGGTGGAGCTAGATAGTTCCTGGTTAGGCTTTTGAAGGGTCATTAGTCCCTTCTCCAATTTAGGATCATCTTGAGGAAAATAAAGTTGTAGAGAAGTAGAGAATAAAGCCCAAGGTCGTGGTACCAACTAGGGTCGTAACTTTACCTCCCATGTCTACTGAGGTTGTTCAATAGGTGAACTATGAACCGAATCTAGGGCTCGCTATGACAGGTATCTCAAGCCCGCCGAGGACCGAAGACCATCCCTTTGACGAGCCAAACAAAATGCAATACAAATAGAAGCAGATGAATTCAAAATATATAAGTTAATTGAGCTGAGTTTCAAACATATAACAAGTTATGCAACTCAACTAAATCATAATGAAATCTAAGAACATTAATATCTATCCCAATCCACAGTAATCGGCAAAGCCTCTAATATCTAAAGAACAACCTAAACTAGGACATGCCCCCAACAATAGCCAAAATAAGGAAACCCAGAAAACAGTCTATAAAATAAAATAAATCAAGAAGTAATAGGCCTTCTGGAAGAAGGAGATTCACCAATTCAAGCTGACCCATGAATAATCCAAGAATAACCTATCACTGTATAAAAAAGAAGAAGTGTCTCCATTCCTTACATCGCATGGGGATACAACATTCAGAGATAGTTAGTGGCATGAGCGCTAGAATGTAAGGATTTGTATAAAGTAATGCCAATTCAAAATCAAATCCAAAGTCAATTGTAAGACCCCAAAAAGTTCCCTCGTAGTCTGAGCCTTAGAGTGTGTCAAGTGAAGTGTAATTCCAGCCCTAAAAGATTGAGAAGAAACTTCCCAAGTGATTGGTATTTAAAACATATAGAATTTTCCTAAATTTGAATTTTTGTCATGTAGAGAATTGAATTATCTTTCCAACAATACCAATTTCTTCCAAATTTCGTATTGAGGTGAGAAGTTATAGCCCTTTTCATGAGAATTGTCAGAACCGCCCAGGTGCGATGGACGATCCGACGGACCGTCGACTCTGCGATGGAACGTCGCTCAGCCTATAGCAAATAAGGTAGTAACTCCTTTTTCTGGACCTAGTACAACGACCAAAATGATGAACTACGAAGGATATGATAGACCATCAAAGGGACCATCGCGCCCAGGCAGTGTGGCCTCATCCTGACCAACGTGCGATGAATGATTTGATGGACTGTCAGGTATATGAAGGACCATCACTGAGACCATTGTATCAAGGTAGTTTGTTTATTTTCTAGCCAACGTGCGATGAACGATTCGATGGACTATTAGACTTGCGACGGACCATCGCTTCGACCATCGCAGCCCCCGTTTAGTGATTTATAACTCTTTTTAATAAGGGAGTTTTCAGTCTTTACCCCCTTTTATCAACAAGATATGTTCCAAGCGAATAAAATGTCTTCATTCATCATCCAAATTACAAGAGAGCTAGGGTTTCTCCCTCAAGATCAAATATAAAACCCTTGTCAAAGAAATCTAAGAACTCACCTTGGATTTTTCAAATTGAGTTGAGATTTGAGTTCCCCAAGTTCAAAGGTTGCAAGAAATCTCTCTCAAGAGTATGAATAAGAGTTTAGAGCAAGCTCTTTCATCCAATTTCATAATCAAAGGTGTGTGGGGGTTTTGAACAAGGGTAATTCTTTCATCCTTGTGCCCAAAGGCTTATTTTAAAACTATGATTTTCTGCAATCTATAAGATTTTACATGAATTTGAATTAGGGTTTTTCACCCATTATTATTGATTGCAGTATTTTGTTGTTTCCAATGAATTGAGAGTCTAATGACATAATTTTCACATGTTTTTTTTGAGAAATTGCAGCTGGGTCTATACCCCATGATTTTAATCCTTGAAAAATTAATAGTTGAAATGTTTGAGATATTGAAGTATATGAGTATGTTGAGAGTTTTAGACAAATTGGTGAAATTTTCAGATTTCTCCATGAGTTATGAATCTATATGCTATCTATTATGCTTTTAATGAGTTTTAACTTGAGATTTAATTATGGGTTATTGAGCCCTAGTTGAGATTTGAAATTTTATGAACACTTATGCTATAAGCACCCATGATTTGAGTATTCTGAGATTATTGAGAAATATTTTGACCTAATGGTCATGGAGTTTTGAAATCCGCTTCACTAAATGAGATTACAGATTTGATTATTGGGTTCTTAATGAACCATACAATTATTTTAATATGGATTTACATGAGATGAGCGAGATAAACTATAGAGAGTAGTATTTAGCACCGAGTGGGGTAAGTTACTATAGTTTCTTACCCCAGAACTATGTGCCACTATAGATTTGAGATTTTGGGACTAAGGTTAAATTATTGGTCCTGAGGCCGATATAAGTGTTCACTGAATTGAATTTATACTCCCTGGTAAGATTATAACTCTCCTCCCTAACGTGGGGTCTCTTCCTTAGGAGGACAAAACATTGGACTCCATGCAGCTCGCATGGTTTATATCGGTTAAGAGAACCTCCCTTGGTATAAGTTATTTTCCTAACAGTAAAGTTGCAGATTTGCTCCCTAAGACTAAATTAATTTACCTTGATATAAGTATTTTTACCTAAAGCTTGAAATGAGATATTTTCCTGAAGTGAATAAAATGACTTCAAGTGTGTTTCAAAGTTATATGATTTTGAATTCCAAGTACCTAAGCTCAAAAGTGTTATTAGTTCTTGAGCATTAAAGAAATTTTACTCTCTATGAGATATATGAATGAGTTGAAAGTATTATTTAACATTTCCTTTAGCCTATGGGTAATGAGAGTAAGAGAAGATTACCGATTTCAAAGTTAAACTATGATGACTCATGAGATTTGTGTTACATGCTCCATTCTACATGATTCATGAGCTTTATATTTTACACTTATTCGAGCCATGTGAGTCATTACTTATTGAATGCATGATTTGATTAAAAAGTATTGATGTTGTTTTATACAAATGAATGCACCGCCATATACTCAGTATATTACCAAGTGTTGATCCATATATACGTCTATGAGCTACATTGTCTTATAATGTAGGTATAGGTGCTCAGTCCCAGCCTCGTCAGTGACTTTGGAGTGCCTCTGTCTATATTTCTATAATGGTGAGTCCTCATGGTTTGAGGACCTATCTTCAAATATTTCTGCATTTAAGAGACTATGTTGTTACTTTTAATTTATTTTGAGTCAGTTGGGGACCTATCCCAACGGTTCTCTAGTTGATGGATTAGTAGAGGATTTGTCAGACTAGTTATCAGAATGTGATTATGTTGGGAATTCCAATATTGTGGTCATTTGGATTGAGTATTTTCTCCATATCTCCCTTCATATAATATTACTATGCTAGTGTTTGAAATATTTCATTTTGAAATGAATTATATTAGTAGAAACATGCTCAAAGTGTTAGCTTGGGGCTACTTGTAGCCTTAAGCACCGTATGACATCCTGGGAGGCGATTTCGGGTCGTTATAAACTTGGTATCAGAGCGTAAGATTTTAAGAAGTCCTAGGGAGTCTAATAAGCCTCGTTGAGTAGAGTCTTGACCATTGGTGTGTAGCACGCCACATATATGAACAAGATTCTATAAGAAGTCTTAGGAAAAGTTGTTTCTTTCTTTTTGATTCTATCGTGCTAACAGTTGTCCCTCTAATCTAATAATTCGTGCTCTTCTATTTTAGAAAATGCCTCTCCAAAGAGCAAATACCCATAGGAATGATGATGAGAAACCCCCACCTATTGATCCTTTGAATGATACTGTGTCTCATACCAAGTTTCGGGCGGTCTTTCGGGTGCTAGCCCAAGCAGTCACCACCAATGTTCGGGCCAATAACTAGGCTATAGTTGTTAATCGATAGGGAGGTGATGTAGCTGTGGCTAGGATTCGTGATTTTATGCGGATGAATCCGCCAGAGTTTTATGGGTCTAAGGCAGATGAGGACCTACAGTTGTACCTTGAGGAAGTGAGAAAGATCATACGAGTGATGTATGTTTCTGAGGAAGAAAGTGTTGAGTTGGCATCCTTCAGACTGAAGGACATTACTTATGACTGGGTTGTATTATAGAGGAGGGTTATAGGTGATGATGATGCTCCTATGACTTGGCAGGTGTTCCAACATGCATTCTTGCATTCTTTCTGCTTGTGATGAGGAAAGAAAATATTGAGGAGTTTATGAACTTAAGGCAGGGCTCCATGACTGTTAAGGAGTATTGCTTAAAGTTCAACCACTTTGCCAAGTATGCTCCTGATTTGATTTCTGACACTCGGGCTAGTATATGTAAGTTCATGATAGATATCTTTAGGTTTTTACTATAGGAGTGTAGGACTACGATGCTACATAAGGATATAAATCTGGCTAGGTTGATGATACATGCCTAGCTGATAGAGGTAGATAAAATTAGGGAGAGAGATAGAGTAAGGGGTAACAAGAGGGCTAGATCTGAGAGCATGAGTTTAGCTAGCCTAGGTTCCATCGAGGGAACCATCCTAAATTTTAGAGAAGTTAGTCTATTCCAGCACATTCCTTAGCTAGTGCTCCCATGCATAGAAGCAGGCAGGAGAAAGAGGGCAGATCTTTTATGTCTAGGTCATAGAACAGTGTTGGTAACAAGCCTCATTATCCTCCTTGTACTAAGTGTGGTAGGGATTATCCCAGTGAGTGTTTAATAGATTTGAGGGGTTGTTTTTTTATGGCAAGAAGGACCACAGACTTAGAGATTATCCTTATGCTAGACAAGGGAACATAGATGCCTGACCTCAGGCACAAGGTACTAATGCACCAGCTCCTTTACCCCATCCTACCCCTGGGGCATTTTATCTAGCACTACTGGGGGTCAAAGCCAAAATAGATTCTATGCCTTACCATCCCATCAAGAGCAGGAGGACTCTCCTGATGTTGTTACTGGTATGCTCCGTGTCTTTTTTCTTGATGTTTATGTGTTGTTGGACCCTGGGTCAAGTCTCTCTTATGTTACCCCACCTGTAGTTGTGAATTTCAAAATGAGTCCTGTAAAGATTTTTGAGCCCTTCCTAGTTTCTACACCAGTAGGGGAGTCAGTTATTGCCAAACAAATGTATAGAGATTTACTATTCTTCATAGAGTCATACTTATGGATTTGATAATGTTAGACATGGTGGATTTTGACCTTATTCTAGGCATGGATTGGCTTCATTCTTGTTATGCATCTATAGACTGTCATACCCATGTGGTAAAGTTTTAGTTTCATGATGAACCAACTTTTGAGTGGTCTGGGATTATGGTATCTCCCAAGAGTCATTTTATCTCCTACCTCAAAGTCAAAAATCTAATATCCAAGGGTTGCATATTTCACCTAGTTAGGGTCAAAGACACTAAGTACGAGGCTCTAACTATTCTGTCAGTCGATATTGGTAATGAGTTTCCAGATATTTTTCTGGAAGATCTCCCAGTGGTACCTCCCAATAGAGAGATAAAATTTCAAATTGACCTTCTTCCCGATACTTGGCCTAATTCTATTCCGCCATACCATAAGACACTTGTAGAGCTTAAGGATTTGAAAAAGAAACTCAAAGATATTTTAGACAAAGGTTTCATTAGGCCTATTATTTCTCCTTGGGGCACACCTGTCTCATTCGTGCGAAAGAAAGATGGTTATTTGCATATGTGCATTTACTATCATCAGCTTAACAAGGTCATAGTAAAAAATAAGTATCCTCTTCTGAGAATTGATGACCTATTTGACTAGTTGCAAGGTGCAAGTTTTTTATCCAAGATAGACCTTAGATCCGGCTATCATCATAGACCTTAGATCCGGCTATCATCAACTTAAAGTAAGGGAATATGATATTCCAAAGACAGCCTTACGAACCTACTATGGTCACTTGGAATTTCTAGTCATGTCTTTCGGTCTAACTAATGCCCCACCAACATTCATGGACCTCATGAATTGACTATTCAAGCCATATGTTTGTCATTGTATTCATAGATGACATCCTTGTATACTCCCGTAATAAGAATGACCATGCAAATCACCTTAGAGTTGTCTTGCAATCTCTTAGCGATCACTAATTGTTCAACAAATTCAGAAAGTGTGAATTTTGGCTAAGGTCTGTAGCCTTTCTAGGTCATATTATTTCAGTCGAAGGTATTAGAGTTGATCCCCAAAAGACAGAAGCTGTAAGAAATAGGCCTAGACCTATGTCTCTATTTGACATTAGAAGTTTCTTGGGTCTAGTGGACTACTACAGTCATTTTGTTGAAGGTTTCATTTCTATTGCATCTCCCATGACCTGGTTGACTCAAAAGAAAGTTAAGTTCTAGCGGTCAGATTCCTGTGAGAAGACTTTTCAAGAGTTGAAGACTCGACTTACTTCAGCCCCTGTGTTGACTTTGTCTGATGGTACAGATGGTTTTGTGGTGTATTTTGATGCCTCTAGAGTTGGCTTGGGTTGTGTGTTGATGCAATAAGGTAAGGTTATAGCTTATGCCTCTAGACAGTTAAAGCCACATGAGAAGAATTATCCAACCCATGATCTTGAGTTAACTATTATGGTCTTTGCTTTGAAAATCTGGAAACACCAGCTTTATGGTGTACATGTTGATGTGTTTACTGATCATAAGATCCTGCAATATGTGTTTACTTAGAGGGAGTATAATCTTAGGTAGAGGAGGTGGTTAGAGTTGTTAAAAGACTATGATCTGACTGTGTTGTATTACTCGGGCAAGGCCAATGTAGTGGCGGATGCCCATAGATATTGTCTATAGGTAGCGTTGCCTATATAGAGGAAGGTAAAAAAGAGTTATCTCGTGATGTGCATTATTTAGCTAGACTGGTGTTAGGTTGCTTGATTTAGCTGAGGGAAATACTGTGGTGCAGGGTAGTTCGAAATCTTCTTTAGTTTCTAAAGTGAAGTAGAAGCAAGACAAAGATCCTAGTTTGGTCAGACTGAAGGAGTCAGTTAAGGACCAAATGGTAGAGGTTTTCTCCCAAAGGGGATATGGCTTGTTGAGATTACAGGGTAGATTGTGTTTTCCGTGTGTTGATGATTTGAGGCAGAGGATTATGGATAAAGAGCATTGCGTGCAGTATTCCACTCATCCTGGCACTACCAAGATTTACCGCGACTTGCGAGAAATCTATTGGAGGAATGGTATAAAGAAGGATGTAGCTGGGTTTGTAGAAAACTGTACAACATTCCAATAGGTTAAGGTGGAGCTCCAAAGACCTAGTGGTGTGATGCAAGAGTTTTGTAAATCCACTTGGAAGTGGGAGGTGGTGAATATGGACTTCGTGATTGGGTTACCTCTTTCGCGTCGTCATCATGATTCTATTTGGGTTGTTGTGGATAGGTTGACTAAGTCCGGTCATTTATTTCCTGTGCACACATCATATACAGCTGAGGATTATGCTAGATTGTATATCCAAGAGTTAGTCAGGCTGCATGGAGTTCCCTCATCCATCATTTTTGATAGGGGCACTGAGTTTACTTCTTAATTTTGGAGGGCGTTTCAGCAAGGTCTTGGTACCCAAGTTCTTTTGAGTGCTGTTTTTCATCCCCATATAGATGGTCAGGCGGAGAGAACCATTCACACCCTGGAAGACATATTTAGGATATATGCTCTTGATTTCAAAGGTAGTTGGGATGACCATTTTCTATTGATAAAATTTTCCTATAACAAGAGTTACCATACTAGCATTGGGATGGAACCATTTGAGGCCTTGTATTGTAAGAGATGTAGATCACCTGTAGGTTATATTGGGCTTGATGCAGTGTTTGAAGGTATGGAGAAAGTTAATTTGATTACAGAAAAGTTAAAAACAGCTCAGAGTCGTCAAAAGTCTTATGCCGATGTGACGAGAAGAGATCTTGAGTTTGAGGTGGGTGATTTGGTATACTTTAAGATTTCACCAATGAAAGGGGTGAGGAGGTTAGGTAAAAAGGGAAAACTTAGTCACCGTTATGTTGGCCCGTATAGAGTTTTGAGCCGTGTTAGGTAAGTAGCCTATGAGGTTGAGTTTCCTGTGGAGTTGTAAGCCGTTCATCCTATTTTTCATGTTTCCAAGCTTAAAAAGCATATTCGTGATTCTGTTGTAGTAAATCCCTTAGAAAGTGCTGATATTTAAAATAGTATTTCATTGAATAAGGTTCCTATTGAAATCTAAGATTTTTAGATCCGTAGACTAAGGAACAAAGAGGGTCCCTTGGTCAAAGTTTTGTGGCGAAACCAGACAGTTGAGGGTGCTACTTGGGAGGCAGAAGCAGACATATGAGCCAAGTACCTGCACCTCTTTACCGCGTGTTCAGATCAATCTGAAGGTATTATTCTTCCAAAATTTGGCCCTTCTAATCTAAAGTTCATCTATGTATATATTCTTGCATGAGTTCTTGCAATTTCTGAGGTATTCAAGAGTTTAGAGAGATTTTGTGCCGTTTAGCAAATTTCTTCTGCTATGTGTACTCTGTTTTCCTACGCTCCTAGTCTAACTAGAGACATTCGAGGATGAATGATTCCAAGAAGGAGATATTGTAAGATCCCACAAAGTTCCCTCATCTTCTGAGCCTTAGAGTGTGTCAAGTGAAGTGTAATTTCGGCCCTAAAAGATTGAAAAGATACTTCCCAAGTGATTGGTGTTTAAAAATTATAGAATTTTCTTAAATTTAACTTTTTTTTATGTAAAAAATTGAATTAGCTTTCCAATAATTCCAAATTCGTCCAAATTCGATATCAGGGTGAGAAGTTATGGCCGTTTTACTGAAAGTGGTTGAAATCGTCCAGGTGCAATGGATGATCCGGCATACCGTTGATTCTACAACGGACCGTCACAACCAAAATAGTAACTCCCTTTTCTATCCCAAGTGCAACGACCAAATTGATGGACCATCAATAATGCGATGAACCATTGCTGGGACTGTCACGCCGAGGTAGTGTGGCCTCATCCTGTCCAACGTGCGATGGATGATATGAAGGACCATCTGGTATGTGATGGATCGTCACTGAGACTGTCACATCGAGGCACTATGTTCATTTTCTGGCCAACGTGCAACAAACGATTTGAAGGACCATCAAACTTGTGACGGACCGTCGCTTCGACCGTCGTAGCCCTCGTTCAGTATTTTTAACTCGTTTTAACAAGGGGATTTTCGTTCTTTCCACTCTTTTGTCAACCAGATATATTCCAAGTGAAACAAATGGCTTCATTCATTATCCAAAACATAAGAGAGCTAGGGTTTCTCCCTCAAGATCAAATCTAAAACCTTTCTCCAAGAAATCCAAGAACTCACCATGGATTCTACAAATTGAGTTGAGATTTGAGTTCCCCAAGTTCAAAGGTTGGAAGAAATCTCTCAAGAGTAAGAAGAAGAGTTTAGAGAAAGCTCGTTCATCCAATTTCATAATCTAAGGTATGTGGGGTTTTGAACATGGGTAATCCTTTCATCCTTAGGCCCAAAGGTATATTCAAACTATGATTTTCTACAATCTATGGGATTTTACATGAATTTGAATTAGGGTTTTTCACCCATTATTATTGATTGAAATATTTTGACGTTTCCCATGAATTGATATCCTAATGGCATGCTTTTCACATATTTTCTTGAGAAATTACAGCTAGGTTTACACCCCATGATTTTAATCCTCGAGAAATTAATAGTTGAAATGTTTATGATATTGAAGTATATGAGTATGTTGAGATTTTTAGACAAATTAGTGAAATTTCCAAATTTCTACATGGTTTATGAATATATGTGCTATCTATTATGCTTTTGATGAGTTTTAACTTGAGATTTAATTATGGGTTATTGATCCCTACTTGAGTATTGCAATTTTTTGAACTCTTATGCTATAAGCACCCATGATTTGAGTATTCTGAGATTATTCTGAAATGTTTTGACCTAATGTTCATGGAGTTTTGAAATCCACTTCAGTACATGAGATTACAAATTTGATTAGTCGGTTCTTGATGGACCATGAGTTTATTCTAAAGTAGATTTCCATGAGACGAGCGAGATAAACTAAAGGGAGTAGTATTTAGCACCGAATTGGGTAAGTTACTACGATTTCTTACCCCAGTACTACGTGCCACTATATGTTTGAGATTTTGGGCCTAAGGCCGAGATATTAAGCCCTAGGCTGAGATAAGTGATCACTAAATTGAGATTATACTTCCTGGCAAGAGTATGATACTCCTCCCCATCGTGGGGTCTCTTCCTTAGGAGGAAAAAGTGTTGGACTCTATGTAGCTCGCATGGTTTATGTCGGTTAAGAGAACCTCCCTTGATACAAGTTATTTTCCTAATAGCAAAGTTGTAGATTTGCTCCCTAAGACAAAAGTATTTTTCCTTGATATAAGTATTTTTCCCTAAAGCTTGAAACTAGATATTTTTCTAATGTGAATGAAATGCCTTCAAGTATGTTTCAAAGTTATATGATTCCGAATTCCAAGTACCTGAGTTCAAAAGAGTTGAGTTCTTGAGCATTAAAGAAGTTTTACTCTCCATGAGACATATGAATGAGTTGAAAGTATTGTTTAAAGTTTACTTTAGCCTATAGGTAATATAAATAAGTGAAGATTACCAATTTTAAAGTTAAACTATGATGACTCACGAGATTTCTGTTACATGATCCATTTTACTTGAATCATGAGCTTTATATTTTAAAATTATTCGAGTCATGTCAGTCATTAATTATTGCATGCATTATTTGATTAAAAAGTATTGATGTTGTTTTATATAAAAGCATTCCCCCCACATACTTAGTACATTCCCAAGTGCTGATCCACATATACATCTATGAGTTACATTGTCTTATAATGTTGGTACAGATGCTCTATCTTTCGAGTACCACTGTCTATATTTCTATAGTGGTGAGTCCTCATAATTTGAGGACCTATCTTCAGACATTTCCACATTTGATACACTATGTTATTACTTTCAGTTTATTTCGAGTTAGTTTGGAATCTTTCCTAATGGCTCTCTAGTTTGTGGATTAGTAGAGGCTTTGTTAGACTAGTTATCAGATTGTGATTGTGTTTAGAATTCCAGTAGTGTGTTCATTTGGTTCGAGTTTTTTCTCTATATCTATCTTTATATGATATGACTATGCTAGTGTTTGAATTATTTCATCTTAAAATGAGTCTTATTAGTAAAAATAGGCTCAAAGTATTAGCTTGGGGCTACGTGTAGCTTTAAGCACCGTTTGATGTCCTGGGAGGCATTTTTGGGTCGTGACAAACTTGGTATCAGAGCCTAAGATTTTATGGAGTCCTAGGGAGTCTGACAAATCGCGTTGAGTAGAGTCTTGACCATCGGTGTGTAGCATACCATATCTATGAACAAGAGGCTATAAGAAGTCTTAGGAAAAGTTGTTTCTTCTTTTTGGATTCTATCATTCCAACAGTTGTCACTCTAATCTAATAATTCATGCTCTTCTATTTCAGAAAATGCCTCTCCGAAGAGCGAATGCCCACAGGAACAATGATGAGCAACCCTCACCTGTTGATCTTTTGAATGAGACTGTGTCTCATGTTGAGTTTTGGGAAGCCTTTCAGGCATTAGCCCAATTAGTCACTGCTAATGTTTAGGCCAATAACCAAGCTGTAGTTTCTAATCAGCAGGGAGGTGATGTAGCTGCGACTAGGATTCATGATTTTATGCGGATAAATCTGCCAGAGTTTTATGGGTCAAAGGAAGATGAGGACCCATATTTGTACCATTAGGAGGTGAGAAAGATCACATTAGTGATGCATATTTCTGAGAAGAAAGTGTTGAGTTGGTATCCTACAGACTGAAGGACATTGCTTATGACTGGGTTATATCTTGGGTGAAGGGTAGAGGTGATGTTGATGCTTCTATGAATTGGCAGGTGTTCCCGGATATATTTTTGCATTCTTTCTTCTTGAGATGAGGGAGGAAAAGATTGGGGAGTTTATGAACTTGAGGCAGGGCTCCATGACTATTAAAGAGTATTGCTTGAAGTTCAACCAGTTGGCCAAATATGCTCCTGATTTGATTTCTGACACCTGGGCTAGTATGAGCAAGTTCTTGATCGGTGTATCTGGGTCTGTACTAAAGGAATGTAGAACTGCGATGCTGCATAGGGATATGGATTTGGCTAGGTTGATAATGCGTACCCAACAGATAGAGGCAGATAAAATTAGAGAGAGATAGAGTAAGGGGTAACAATAGGGCTAGATCTGAGCAGCATGAGTTTAGCCAGCCTAGCTTTAATGGAGGGAACCACCCCTAATTTCATAGATGTCTGTCTTTGCCATTACCTTCATCAGCTAGTTCTCTCGCACCTAGAAGAAAGAAGGAGCAAGAGGGCAGGTCTTTTATGTCTAGGTCGCAGAACAGTGTTGGTAACAGGCCCTATTATCCTCCTTGTGCAAAGTGTGGAAGGGATCATCCTGGTGAGTGTTTCATAGATTTGAGGGGTAGTTTTGGTTGTGGTAAGCAGGGCCACAGACATAGAGATTGTCCTCATGCTAGAAAGGGGAACATAGATGCCCGACCTTAGGCACAGGCTTTTGTGCACTAGATCCTGTACCTCGTCTCGCCCTAGCTCAGGCCACTTCATCTAGAACTGTTGGTGGTCAGTTCCAGAACAAATTCTTTGCCTTACCATCCCATCAGGAGGAGGAGGACTCTCCTAATGTTGTTACTGGTATGCTCTATGTCTTTTTCCTTGATATTTATGTGTTGTTGGACCCCAGGTCAAGTCTCTTATGTGACCCCACTTGTAGCTGTGAATTTTAAAATAAGTCCCAAAAAGATTCTGAGCACTTTCTAGTTTCTGAACTAGTAGCGGAGTCAGTTGTTGCTAAACAAGTGTATAGAGAATGTCCTATTACTGTTCTTCATATTGTCAAACTTGCAGATTTAATAGAGTTAGACATGGTGGATTTTGACCTTATTCTGTGTATGGATTGGCTTCATTCTTGTTATGCATCTATAGAATGTCGTACCGTATGTTAAAGTTTTAGTTTTCTAATGAACCAAATTTTGAGTGCTCCGAGAGTTCGGTATCCCACAAGAGTCATTTTATTCCTATCTCAAAGCCAGAAAGCTTATATCTAAGGGTTGTATCTATCACCTAGTTATAGTCAAAGACACTAAGTCTGAGGCTTTAACTATTCAGTCAGTCGATATTTTTAATGAGGTTCCAAATATTTTTCTAGATCTCCCAAGGGTACCTCCTGATAGAGAGAGAATTCAAGATTGACCATCGTCCCGATACTCATCCTATTTCTATTTTGCCATACCGTGTGGAACCTATAGAGGTTAAGGAGTTGAAGGACCAAGTCAATGATCTTTTGGACAAAGGTTTCATTAGGCCCAGTATTTCTCCTTGGGGCGCACCTATCTTATTCGTGCGAAAGAAAGATGGTTCTTTGCGTATGTGCATTGACTATCGTCAGCTTAACAAGGTCACAGTAAAAAATAAGTATTCTCTTCTGAGGATTAATGACCTGTTTGATCAGTTACAAGGTGCAAGTTATTTCTCTAAGGTAGACCTTAGATCCGGCTATCATCACCTTAAACTGAGGGAATGTGATATTCCAAAGACAGCCTTCCAAGCCCACTATGGTTACTTTGAATTTCTAGTCATGTCTTTTGGACTAACCAATGTCCAAGCAACCTTTATGGACGTCATGAATCGAGTGTTCAAGCCATATCTTGATATGTTTGTCATTGTCTTCATAGATGACATCCTTGTATACTTTTGTAATGAGAATGACCATGCGAATCACCTTAGAGTTGTCTTGCAAACTCTTAGAGATCACCAATTGTTCACCCAATTCAGTAAGTGTGAATTTTGGCTAAGGTCTGTAGCCTTTCTAGGTCATATTATTTCATCCAAAGGTATTAGAGTTGATCCCCAAAATACAAAAGTTGTAAGAAATTATCCTAGACCTATCTCTCTATTTGACATTAGAAGTTTCTTGGGTCTAGCGGGCTACTACCGTCATTTTGCTGAAGGTTTCTCTTCTATTGCGTCTCCCATGACCCAGTTGACTCAAAAGAAAGTTAAGTTCCACTGGTCAGACTCCTGTGAGAACAGTTTTCAAGAGTTGAAGACTCAGGTTACTTTAGCCCCTATGTTGACTTTGCCTGATGGTACAAATGGTTTTGCAGTGTATTGTGATGCCTCTAGAGTTGGCTTGGGTTGTGTGTTGATACCAAAAGGTAAAGTTATATCTTATGCCTCTAGACAGTTAAAGCCGTATGAGAAGAATTATCCAACCTATGATCTTGAGTTAGCTGCTGTGGTCTTTGCTTTGAAAATCTAGAGACACTATCTTTATGGTGACCATGTTGATGTGTTTACTGATCATAAGATCCTATAATATGTAATTACTCAGAGGGAGTTGAATCTTAACTAGAGGAGGTGGTTAGAGTTGTTAAAAAATTATGATATGAGTATGTTGTATCATCGGGCAAGGCCGATGTAGCAGCAGATGCCCTTATCAAATTGCCTATGGGTAGTGTTTCCCATGTAGAGGAAGGTAAGAAAGAGTTAGCTCACGATGGGCATTATTTGGCTAGATTAGGTGTTAGGTTAATTGATTCAGCTGAGGGAACTACTTTGGTGCAGAGTAGTTCCAAATCCTCTTTAGTTTTGGAAGTAAGGAGAAGCAATACAGAGATTCTAGTTTGGTCAGACTGAAGGAGTCAGTTAAGGACCAAAAGGTAGAGGTTTTGTCCCAAGAGGGAGATGGCATGTTGAGATTGCAGGGTAGATTGTGTGTTTCGTGTGTTGATGATCTGAGGTAGAGGACTATGGCTGAAGAGCATGGCACAAGGTATTTCATTCATCCCAGCACTACCAAGATGTACTGCGACTTGCGGAAAATCTATTGGTGGAATGATATAAAGAAGGATATAGCTGGGTTTTTAGCAAAGTGTGCAACATGCCAATAGGTTAAGGTAGAGCACCAAAGACCTGGTGGTGTGATGCAAAAGTTTGGTATACCTACTTAGAAATGGGAGGTGGTAAATATGGACTTTGTGACCGGGTTACGTATTTTGCATCGTCATCATAATTATATTTGGGTTGTTGTGGATAGGCTGAATAAGTCCATGCATTTCTTGCCCGTGCACATATCATATACAATTGACGATTATGCTAGATTATATATATGAGGGTTAATCAGGTTGTATGGAGTTCCCTCGTCTATCATTATGAATGGGGGTACTAAATTTACTTCTCAGTTTTGGAGGACGTTTCAGCGAGGTCTTGGTACCCAAGTTATTTTGAGTTCTACTTTTTATCCGTACACAGATGGTCAGGCTAAAAGGACTATTCAGACCCTGGAAAACATGTTAAGGGCGTGTTCTCTTCATTTCAAAGGTAGCTAGGATGTGCATTTTCCATTGATAGAATTTTCCTATAACAATAGTTACCATGCTAGCATCGGGATGAAACCATTTGAGTTCTTGTATGGTAGGAGATGTAGATCACCCGTAGGTTGGATTGGGCATGATGTAGTGTTTGAAGCTATGGAGAAAGTTAAGTTGATTAGAGAAAGGTTGAAGATAGCTCAAAGTCATCAAAAGTCTTATGCGGATGTGAGGAGAAGAGATCTTGAGTTTGAGGTGGGTGATTTGGTATACTTGAAGATTTCACCCACGAAAGGGGTGAAGAGGTTTCGTAAAAAGGGAAAGCTTAGTCCCCGTTATGTTGAACCGTATAGAGTTTTGAGCCGTGTTATTAAAGTAGCCTATGAGGTCAAGTTCCCTGCGGAGTTCTAAGCCGTTCATCCTATTTTTCATATTTCCACATTTAAAAATCATATTCATGATTCTGTTGTAGTAGATCCCTCAGAGAGTGCTGATATTCAGAATAGTCTTTCATTTGATGAAATTTCTATTGAGATCCTTGATTTTCAGATCCATAGACTAAGGAACAAAGAGAGTCCCTTGGTCAAAGTTTTGTAGCGGAACCAGATAGTTGAGGACACTACTTGGGGGGCAGAAGTAGATATGTGAGCCAAGTACACTCACCTCTTTTCCATGAGTTCGGATCAATCTGTAGGTATTATTCTTCCATAATTCAGCCCTTCTAATTTAAAGTTCAACTATGTATCTATTCTTGCATGAGTTCTTGCAATTTCTGAGGTATTGTAGAGTTTAGAGAGATTTTAAGCCATTTAGGAAATTCCTTCAGCTATGTGTACCCTATTTTCGTCTGTTCATAGTCTTACTAGCGATATTCGAGGATGAATGTTTCAAGGGGGAGATATTGTAAGATCCCGCAAAGTTCCCTTGTAGTCTGAGCCTTAGAGTACGTCAAGTGAAGTATAATTCCAACCCTAAAAGATTGAAAAGATACTTTACATGTTATTGGTGTTTAAAAAATATAGAATTTTCTTAAATTTGACTTTTTGTCATGTAGACAATTGAATTAGCTTTCCAACGATTCCTATTTCGTCCAAATCCAATATATGGGTGAGAAGGTATGGCCGTTTTACTTAGAGTTGTTGGAACCACCTAGGTGCGATGGACGATCCGACAGACCGTTGAGTCTATGACGGACCATCGCAACCAAGGCAGTAACTCCCTTTTCTGGCCCAAGTGCGATAGCCAAAATGACAGACCATCAAGGATGCGATGGACCGTCGCTGGGACCGTCTTACCCAGGCTGTGTGGCCTCATCCTATCCAACGTGCGACGTACGTTCCGATGGACTGTTGGGTATGTGACAGATCATCGCTGAGACCGTCGCATCGAGGTACTGTGTTCATTTTCTAGCCAATGTGCGATGGACAATCCGACTGACCTTCAGACTTGCGATGGACCATCGCTTTGATCGTCGTAGCCCCCATTATGTGTTTTTAACTCATTTTAAGAAGGGTCTTTTCAGTCTTTCCACTATTTTATCAACCAGATATATTTCAAGCGAAGGAAATGGCTTCATTCATCATCCAAAACACAAGATATCTTGGGTTTCTCCGTCAAGATCAAATCTAAAACCTTTTTCTAAGAAAACCAAGAACTCAACATGGATTCTACAAATTGAGTTGAGATTTGAGTATTCCAAGTTCAAAGGCTGCAAGAACTCTCTCTTAAGTGTAAGAAGAAGAGTTAAAAGCAAGCTCGTTCATCCAATTTCATAATCTAAGGTATGTGGGGTTTTGAACAAGGGTAATCCTTTCATCCTTGTGCCCAAAGGCTTATTCAAACTATCATTTTCTGCAATCTATCCGATTTTACATGAATTTGAATTAGGGATTTTCACCCATTATAACAATATTTTGATGTTTCCCATGAATTGAGAGTCTAATGTCAAAATTTTTGCATGTTTTCTTAAGAAATTGCAGCCGGGTCTATACCCCGTGATTTTAATCCTTTAGAAATTAATAGTTACCCCATGATTTTAATCCTTTAGAAATTAATAGTTGAAATGTTTGAGATATTGAAGTATATGGGTATATTGAGATTTTTAGACAAATTACTGAATTTTCCAGATTTCTACTTGAGTTATGAATCTATGTGCTATCTATTATGCTTTTGATGAGTTTTAACATGAGATTTAACTATGGGTTATTGAGCCCTGCTTGAGATTTGCAATTTTATGAACACTTATGCTATAAGCACCCATGATTTGAGTATTCTGAGATTATTGAGAAATGTTTTGACCTAATGGTCATGGAGTTTTGAATTCCACTTCACTATAAAAGATTACAGATTTGATTATTGGGTTCTTGGTGAACCATGAGATTATTTTAAAGTGGATTTCCATGAGATGAGTGAGATAAACTAAAGGGAGCAGTATTTAGCACCGAGTTGGGTAAGTTACTATGATATTTTACCCCAGAACTACGTGCCACTGTAGGTTTGATATTTTGGGCCTAAGGCCGAGATATTAGGCCCGAGGCCGAGATAAGTGATCAATGAATTGAGGTTATACTCCCTGGTAAGAGTATGATGCTCCTCCCCAACGCGGGGTCTTTTCCTTAGGAGGACAAAACATTGGACTCTATGTAGCTCACATGGTTTATGTCGGTTAAGAGAACCACCATTATACAAGTTATTTTCCTAATAGTAAAGTTGTAGATTTGCTCCCTAAGACTAAAGTATTTTCCCTTGATATAAGTATTTTTACCTAAAGCTTGAAATGAGATATTTTCCTAAAGTGAATGAAATGCCTTCAAGTATGTTTCAAAGTTATATGATTCCTAATTCCAAGTACCTGAGTTCAAAAGAGTTATGAGTTCTTGAGCGTTAAAGAAGTTTTACTCTCCATGAGACATATGAATGAGTTGAAAGTATTGTTTAAGGTTTCCTTTAGCCTATGGGTAATGAAAATAAAGGAAGATTACCGATTTCAAAGTTAAACTATGATGACTTACGGGATTTGTGTTACATGCTCCATTGTACATGATTCATGAGATTTACATTTTATACTTATTTGAGCCATGTGAGTCATTACTTATTGTATGCATGATTTGACTAAAAAGTATTGATTTTTTTTTATATAAATGTATGCACCCCCACATACTCAATATATTCCTAAGTGCTGATCCATATATATGTCTATGTGCTACATTGTCTTATAATGTAGGTTCAGGTGTTCAGTCCCAGCCTCTTTAGTGACTTTCGAGTACATTTGTCTACATTTCTATAGTTGCAAGTCCTCATGGTTTGAGGACCTATCTTCAGACATTCATGCATTTGAGAGATTATGTTATTACTTTCAGTTCATTTCGAGTCAGTTAGGGACCTATCCCCACGGCTCTCTAGTTCATGGATTAGTAGAGGCTTTATCAGACTAGTTATCAGATTGTGATTGTGCTGAGTTCCAGTAGTGTGGTCTATTGGATCGAGTATTTTCTCCGTATCTCCCTTCATATGATATGAATATGCTAGTGTTTGAATTATTTCATCTTGAAATGAGTGAAATTAGTAGAAACAGGCTCAAAGGGTTAGCTTGGGGCTACTTGTAGCCTTAAGAACCGTGTGACGTCCCGGGAGGCGATTTCGGGTCGTTACATCAATGTACATATTCACATGCATGCATACATACATACATATAAGATGCTGGGATAGGGAACAAGGTTTAGCATGAAAGTAAAAAATTAGCCTGGACTGTGTAGCTTTACCATCATAAAGCACCCAAGGGCTATATGGATCTGGTTCCCCCAACCTTTAGTCATAGTCTAGAAAGTGTCCCAAGGCACCCAAACTTTGACTCGTAGTCCATCCTTATGGCTCATAGGGTCCAGTCATAGTCATGACAGAAACAAAGGGCCACTGCACTAGTGATACTACGAATCCCACATTAAGACTCATAATGTCTCACCATGACTTGTTATACCTTAATCCTACTCAGGTCAGAAATTTTGGGTAACACAATTGTCACCCTACATTAGGGTGATACAACCCGTAATGACACCTTATGAATCATAAGGTGAGTCATAATCTAGACAGTAAGCTCAAAGTCTAGAAATTTTTAAAAGGCAAAGATCTGGGGTGTTACATTCTCCACCCTAGGATCATTCATCCCCGAATGATGAGTCAAGGCATCCATTAGAACGATTATAAGACAGAATGCAATCAAAATTTCCTTTAACAAAGTAAAAAATAAAGATGATAATAAAAAGACATACCTTAAGCACTATTATCTAATCTGGGGGATAAGAATGGATACTTGTACGTCATGTCCTCTTCGGCTTCCCCAATAGATTCTTCTACCTTATGGTTCCTCCAAAGGACCTTTACCGAAGCTACATATTTAGTCCCGAAATGATGGACTTGTCTATCCAAAATATCTAGCAGGACTTCCTCATAAGACAAGGAATTTGAAATATCAATATCCTTAATAGGCACCACAAAATAAACATCACCCCCACACTTCTTCAACATTAAAACATGGAAAATCAGATGCACAAAACCCAAACCCGACTACAAATCTAACTCATAAGTAGCCTTCCCTATTCTTCTTAATATCAAGTATGAACCCACATAACTGGGACTGATTTTTCCCTTCTTTCAAAATCTCATCACTCTCTTCATGGGAGATAACTTCAAAATACCCAATCACTAACCTCAAACTTTAACTCCCTTCACCCCAAATCTGCATAAGACTTTTTGAAACTTTGAGAAGTCTTAAGTCTATCCTAAATCGCCTTCACCTTCTCTATGGCTTGGTGAGCCAAGTCCATACCGAACAACCCTGCCTCACCAACTTTGAACTACCCAATAGGAGACCTACACCTCATATTATACAAAGCCTCAAATGGAGCCATCTGAATACTCGAGTGATAGCAGTTATTATACGTAAACTATATGAGAGGAAAATGGTCAACCCAACTACCTCCTAAGTTAACCACACAAGCCCTTAGAATATTTTCCAAAGTCTAAATGATCCTTTCCTCCTGGCCATCTGTTTGAGGTGAAATGCGGTGAGAAGGTTCACCTGTGTGCCCAAACCTTGCTAAAATTATTGCAAAAAGTGAGAAGAGAACTTCGTACCTCAATAAAAATAATAGAAACTGGAGCACCATTCAGTTTAACCATCTCCTAAATAAAAAACCTTGCATAATCCTCTTCAGTGTAAGTTGTCCTTATTAAGCAAGAAGTGAGACAACTTAGTCATCCTATCCATGATAACCTAAATCGAATCCAACTGATGGAGAGACCCTGGAAGACTAGTAACAAAGTCTATATTGATCACTTCCCACTTCCACTTGTGAAATGCAATCTCTTGAGACATACCACTTGTCGTAGAGTACTCTACCTTCACTTGTTGACAAACCATGAATTTAGCAATAAAATTGGTCACATCCCTCTTCATGTTGTTCCAATAATAAATTTCTTTCAAATATCGTGATATATCTTCATCAAATTTAGATGAATTGTATACCATGACTCATAAGTCTCAGTCAAAACTCTTTCCGCAACCTATCAACATGGGGAACACACAATCTATCTTATACCTCAATATAGCATCTTGACCAATCTTAAATGCCATGACCTTTTGATGACCCACATCAATCTTAATCTACATGAAGATAGGATCCAAAACCTGATTTTGCTTTACCTCTACATCAAGAGATGGCTTTACCACTTTTTGCACCATCATACTTCCATCCTCAGAATATAAGAGACTGACTCCAAGATTGGCAAACTGGTGAATATCCCTCACCAATCCTCGCTTCTCCTAATCCACATGAGATAATATTCCCATAAACAACCTTTTAAGAGCATTAACAACCATATTAGCTTATCCTAGATTATAGTGGAGACTCCAGTCATAGTCCTTGAGCAACTGAAGCCATCTCCTTTGCCTGAGATTCAAATCCTTCTAGGTGAACACATATTGCAAGATTTTATGATCTGAGAAGATATCCACATGAAACTTATACAAATAGTGCCACCAAATCTTTAAAGCAAACACAACAACCACTAACTCCAAATCGTGTGTAGGATAATTCATTTCATGAACTTTCAGCTGCCTAAAAGTATAACCCACTATCTTAGCATGCTACATCAATAAACAACCCAGTTCCACATGGGATGCATCACAGTACACAAAAATACCAATGATACCCTTAGATAGGCTAAAAATTAGAGTAAAAGTCAACTTATCGATTATCTTCTCAAAACTACCTTTACATGTATTGGATCACATAAAATTTACCTTTTTAAGAGTAAACTTAGTCAACGTAGCATCATAGATGAAAATCTTACCACAAATATCCTATAATACCTGGCTAAACCTTAGAAGTAACAATAAATAAAAAGCTTTACCATAAATCTCCTATAATACTTAGCTAAACCCAAGAAGCTTCTAATGTCGGTTAGAATCATGGGTCTAGGCCACTTCTTAACACCCTCAACCTTTTTTGGATCCACCATGATCCCCTTACTATAAACAACATGACTAAGGAAGGTCAAAACACTCAACAAAAATTCATACTTTGAAAACTAGGCATACAAATATTGATCCTTAGGAGTCTGCAATATCATACGAAGGTGATTGGCATGATACTTGTCACTCTTAGAATATAACAAGATGTCATCAATAAACATAATAAAGAATAAATCTAAGGACTACCTAATCACATGGTTCATTAAATCCATAAATGCAGTCGAAGCATTAGTTAACTCGAATGATATCACAAAAAACTTATAATGAAAATATTAGGTTCGAAAGGAAGTCTTAGAGAAATCAACCTTTCTAATATTCAATTGATGATAACCCAATCGAAGATAAATCTTAGAAAAGTACTTATCACCTTGATACTATTCAATGAGATCATCTATCCTAAGAAGAAGATACTTATTCTTTATCGTCATCTTATTCAGCTGGAAATAATCAATACACTTCCGATGGGAAACATCCTTTTTATGCACGAAGAGAATAGAAGAATCCCATGAAGAAATACTAGGATGGATGAAACCCTTATCAAGAAGATCCTGTAACTGTATTAATCCTATAGTCTATTTCAATATCAAGAGGAATACAAAGAAGATTATTGGAAAACACTTTAGGAAACTCATTAACTATAGGGACAGATTGTAAAGAGAAAACCTAAGAACTAGAATCTTTGACCCAAACTATAAGGTAGACATCCTTTGAAAATCAACTTTTGGGCTCTAAGATAAGAAATAAACCTTCCCTTATTTACTAGGGAAATGTCTTCCCACTCAAGAACCAATTTATTTGGGAAATGGAAACTAACCCTCCGGGTCTGACAATCTAGAGAAACATAGAATAAGTGAAGCCAATCCATCCTTAGTATTACATCAAAATCTAATATATCCCACTATATCAGATCCACCAAGGTCTCCCGACCACAGATAGATACTACACAACCCTTATAGACTATTTTAGCCATAATAGAATTACATACGAGGGTAGATACAAAGAAAGGATAGGGAATACCTTCAGGACCAACAACAAAATGAATAGCCACATAAGGGGTCATATAAGTAAAGGTAGACCTCAGATCGAGTAGACACTATACATCATAAGAGAAAAGCTATAATATACTAGTAATAACATTAGGAGATGCCTCAAATTCCTAATGGGTAGCAAGAGCATAAAGTTAATTTCGGCCAGTGCCGGTACTAGAAGTAGCACCCTTTGGCGCATGGGCTAAAGATATAAAAATTGAAACCATATTAGCTCCTAAAGAAAACTTAGCTTGATAGTGTTGCTTCTAGACCAAAATTAAAAAACCTATTCGTTCCTTCATAACTAGCTCCATGATACATCTAGCCACAAAAATGACAAGAAGAATAAGATGGGGATAATTGGGCTCTACTACTCTGTGACTGGTCACCTTGTGCTTTAAACCCTCTGTCCTTTTAAAAATGATGATCACCGAATGGACTCGAATATGGAGCACTATCTTCATAGTAAGAACTAAAGTTTCTCCACTTCTTCTTAGACCACTTCCTTCCATCTCTACTAATATTCTATTGGCCATTACCCTACTTAGAATTCCAAAATTTCTTACTCTGCCATTCCCTTATCTTAGATTGATTTTTATTTCTACTTCACTTTTTTATATACACCACAAGCCTAGAGATATCCATGTCCTTATTCAACAAGGCAACCTTGCACTTTAACACCAAGTCTTGAGACAAGCCCAAAGTAAATTTCATCATCCTAGCCCTCATGGAAGACACCACCTCTAGAGTATAACAGGACAACTGATGAAACTTTAAGGCATGCTCCTTCTTAGTCATCTGGCCCTGCTTTAAATTCACAAACTCTTTGGTCTTATCCTTTCTCACCTCCTAAAGAAAGAAAAAATGAAGGAAGACTCTAAAAAATTCCTCCCATATAGCCTACTCAGCATCATCACCCCTCGACTGCTCCTACTTTTTTTACCACTGGTATGCCATATACTTTAACTGATATGCGGCAAACTCCATACCCTCTATATTGATAGCATGCATCACCCTAAATATATTTTCTAACTCATTAAAAAACCCTTAAGGATCCTCCTCAGCCTTAGAGCTTGTGATGGTCAGAGGATTCAACCTCATGAACTTGCCAACTCTACTAAACTCAAAAGATGGAGCAAAAAAACCAACACGGTCAAGATGGTGAGACTTAGAAGTTACCAACTGAATCAGCAGATAAATAAATTAATGGAATTTGACATTAGAAATATATCCTTAGGGAAATAAGGCATGAACATCATCAACCCAAGAATCCCAAGAAAAAATAGTAGGGATTGGTGGAAATCTACATGGGTAGTCTGGAGCAAAGGCTCTAAACTGGGTCTGTACTCTATAAGTAGGACGAGTTCTATCCGTATTATCCTCAGGTAGGATAGAGGAGTTTCCACACACATCAGATCTTTTGGAAGACATGATCTAAAAAGAAAACAAATGGAATTAGAGAGGATTTCAAGAACTTAGACTCTATAGCCCAAAAAATTAAGAACAAGAAATGCAAATATTCTTAAATACCTCATATACTTAATATGACTTTGTAGACATCCAATGGCCATGAACCTAGGCTCTTATACCAATCTTGTCATAGTTAGGCCCTAGTTTGGGTCGTGACAAAGTGTTAGATTCTTTGAGTTGTTGGTAGGGAATGGAGCCACTCCTAATCCCTTCTACTACTATGGCTCTTGATATGGATGAGGCATTAAAGACTGATACTTTTTATTATTTAGTTTTGGTTTTGTGATGACTTCTATGAAGTATAATCTGCTAAGTAAATTCTTGAAGATAAAACCACCTACTTTCTATCGTACTGAGTTTGACAATACTATAGAGTTCATAACTAATTGTTATGAGAGGTTGCATAATATAGGTATTGTTCAGCAACATGGAGTTGAGTTTTAAACTAATTTCTTCTAGAAGGATGCTAGGAAATGGTGAAAGATGTATGTTGAATGTCGATCACCTTTTTTACCTTCATTAACTAAGGAGAAGTTTCATGCCCTATTCTTAGAAAAGTATGTGCCACATTCCCTTTGGGACCATAAGAAGAATGAACTTTTAGCATTATAGTACATCAATATGTTCGTTATGGCATATGAGGCTAAGTTCCATATGTTGTCCTACTATGCTTCTCAACTATTGGCTATTGAGGAGAAGATAATTTGATTTAATATTAATGACTTAAATTATGTTCTTCAGGTTTTGTTGGTGCATATGACTTCTATAGGAAGGGGTTCAGTAAAGTGTTAGGTTATATAAAGAAATTATAGGGGGTTATGCAAGTGGTTCAGGGTAAGATGTTACCCAAGAATTCCTGCCATATTAGGAATTTCAGTGTGTCTTACTCTAAGGGCCAAATTAAGTATGCCTATGTAGACCATCTGATTCTGTTATCCTTGATAGCTTCTACTATGGTTCAAACTAAGGCTTTTTTCAAGCATCGGTTGTTAGGGACCAAGGGGATTCTTACTCATCTACTAGTCGGCCTTCTATTGAGCGAGGATGTTATTATTATGGTGATATTGTTCACTTTAAAAGAGAGTGTCATGTGTGAAAGTGAATGCCCAAGGGCAATAACAGACTCGACTATATTTACAGGTAGTAGAAGATGAGGAATTAATAGTTAGGGACATCTACAGAGTCGATGGGGAAATTAGGAAATAGTAGGGATGGCTGAGAAAATAACGATGTAGAGGGGAGCACAACTGGGGAAGGATTTAACTAAATTGATAACCGCTCTTACTCATATGGATTTTAGAGAAAGACTGATGTTCATGCTTCTAATATTGTGATCACAGGTACAATTTGTATTTGTGACTAAATGGATTTTATTTTATTTAACCTTGGTGTACTTATTCTTATGTATCTATTCAGTTTGTGGTGGGTCTGAACCTGGTTTGTGATGTACTTGGTGACCCTATTTGTTTGTCAACTCTATTTTGTAAGTTTGTGGTAGTAACCCATGTTTACTATTCCCATTCTATATTGTTTGTGGATTTTCAAAATTGCGTAGGCTTGATTATTTTTCATATGCTGGACTTTGATGTAATTTTGGGAATGACCTAGTTATCTCCATATCACCCTATTTCAAATTATAATATTAAGACTATGACCCTAGCTATACTAGGAATAGATAAACATGATTAGGAAATAGTGTATAAGTCTAAATTATAGAGAATCATATTATTTTCTAGGCCAGAAGGTTAGTGGGGGAGGGGTGTTCAACACTATTTGGTCATCTCTGGGATATGAGTGCTAGGTCCCCTTTCATTAAGTAAGTTTTGATAGTTTTTGAATTTTAGGATGTTTTTCTTATGACTTTCTAGGTATGTCTCCAAATAGAGATATGGATTTCCTTATTGACTTAGTGATCAATGCTCGCCCTAATCAATTATCTATTAAATGGCTCCCTCAGAGATGAGGGAGCTCAAAACTTAATTAGAGGAAATACTTGACAAGGGTTTTATTTGTCCAAGTTCTTAACCTAGGGATGCTTCGATCCTTTTTGTTATGAAGAACGATGATAGTATGAGGATATGCATTTATTATACACAACTAAATTAGGTTACTATTAAAACTAAATATCCCTTTCCTCACATAGATAAATTGTTTGACCAATTACTGAGTGTGATAGTGTTTTCTAAAACTAATTAGCGGTTCGGTTATAATCAATTTAAAATTTGATGAAAGGATATACCTAAGATAGCTTTTAAAACAAGGTATGGTCATTATAAGTTCCCGGTGATGTCTTTTAGGCTAACCAATGCCCCTAAACCTTTATAAGCTTGATGAATGGTAACTATAAGTTACTATTGGATTATTTTGTTATCGTGATTGTTGATGATATTCTAGTTTACTACACTTGGAAAGATGAGCATGAATGTCATCTTCATATAGCTTTGGGGATTCTACGAGAGAAATAGTTATTTTTGCAGTTTTTAAAGTGTGATTTTTTTTGTATTCAGTTGCCTTCTTAGGGCATGTAGTTTTCTAAAAGGGGTTAATGGTGAACCTCTAAAATATTGTGGCAATTACAAATTGGATTTGGCCTAGTATAGTGACCGAGGTAAGGAGATTTGTATGTATTTCTAATTATTACTAATGGTTTGTCTAGAACATTGCATCCATTGCAATGTACTCATAAAGGTTGACTCAGAAGGAAGTGTTATTTTTCTGGTCAGATCAATGTGAAAAGAGTTTCCAAAGATCAAGACACTATTGACAGCAATGCCTATCCTATTGTTATTGATTGAAGGTAAGTAATTTATAGTGTTTTCTGAAGTTTCACTTTTGGAATTAGGTGTTTATTGATGTACGATTGGAATTACATTGCTTATGCTTTGAGGTAGTTGAAGCCTCATTATAGGAACTAACCAACCCATGACTTAGAGTTTGCAATGGTGGTATTTGCAATGAAGATTTGGAGACACAATCTCTATGGTTTCAAGTATGAGGTTTTCACTGAGCACCATAGCCTATAACATGTGTTTACTCAAAGGGATTTCAAACTAAGGCTGCGAGATAGATGAAATTATTAAAGGATTATAATATGACTATTCAATACCATCTAGGTATTCTAATGTGGTGGTAGATACATTGATCCAAAGAGTTGTAAGTATGGGTAGTTTGCCATCTTGATGTTGTCCAGGCAATCTTTAGCTAGAGAGTTTCAAACTCTAGCATCTCAGAGTAGGAAAATTGAGGTCTTATACAGGGGTGGAGTATTGGATATTATTGAGGTAAAGTCAAAGTTTGTAGAGAAAATTAAGGCCAAGCAATTTAAGGATAAGATATTGAATGCACTCTAAAATAAAGTGGTACGTGGAGAGGTGGTGGATGATACCCTTGATGCGAGTGGGGAATTATGGTATAAGGAAAGTCTATGCGTTCTTTAGGTTGGTGATTTGATTCATGATATAATTTTAAAGGCCCTTAGTTCACGTTATTCTATTCATTTGGGTATAACTAAGATATACCATAACTTGAAATAGCTTTATTCATGGGTCAAATAAAGAGGGATATAGTGGATTCTATGTCCAAGTGTCAAAATTGTCTGTAGGTGAAGTATGAGCACCAAAGGCCTATAGGGTTTCTTCATAGGATGCATAAGCCTATGTGTAAATATGAGCACATTGCTATGGATTTTGGTGTGGGTCTTCTTAATACTTTGGGACAATATGATTCCATTTTGTTGATAGTGCACCAGCTGAATAAATCATCCCACATCTTATTGGTATGGGTAGACTACATTTCTCAACAGTTAGTTAAAATCTATGATAAGGAGATTGTGAGACTTTATAAGGTGACACTTACCATTAATTTTGAATGAGATGCAAAATACACATCCAAATTTTGGGACAAATTTCTTGAGAAGTTGGACACCAAACTCACATTTAGTACGACTTTTCAATATCAAACTAATATACAGTTCAAGAGGACATTTCAGGTGCTAGAGGACATGTTGAAGGTATACGTGATTGATTTTGGTAGTCACTGGGATAAATTTCTTTTGGTGTGTGAGTTTTCATAAAAAATAACTATCACACCAACATTGATATGGCACCATTCTAGGAACTCTATGAAAGGATGTATTGGTCTCCTATTTCATTTTTCAAGGTTGGAGATGTTAAACCATTAGGCACTAACATGGAAAAGAAGGCTCAAGAGAAAGTAAGGTTTAGTATAACTAAGTTTTTGGATGCAAAAAATAGGTATAAATAGTATGTGGACTATAAGGTAATATACATACACTTTAAGGTTGGGGATAAATTTTTAATTAAGGTGAATCCCATGAAGAAAGTCATGAGGTTTGCCAAGACGGGCAAGCTCATCCCTTGGTATATTGGTCCGTTTGAGAATCCTAAAGATGTGTGTCCCATTGGATATAAGTTAGCTCTATCATAAAGATTATCAGAAGTCTATCAAGTATTTCATGTCTTTATGTTCAAAAGGTACTATAGGGATGGAGACTACATCATTAAGTAAGATTCAATTCCTTTAGATAAGGACTTAGCTTATAAGGATGAACAATTAATAATTCTAGATTAGGATGTTTAGAAATTGAGGATTAAATAAATTCATTAGGTGAAGGTTCATTAGAAGCATCATTCAATTGAGGCTGCTAATTGGGAAATTGAGAAGGACATATGGGACAAGTAATCTCAATCATTTAAGGACACAAGTACTTTTTTTTATATCAGTTTAGCCTAGATTTTGCGTTTGATCATTTAGGCCCAAAAGACGGGTAAATTGGTATATGCTGTAACAACCATTCTAGTTGTTACATATAAACCTCCCACTAAGAATCCCATATTAATATTTTTCTTAGAATTGAAGTTATAAATCTCAGGCTAGGATAGTTTCAAATGAAGTTGAAGCAAGGTGTGGTCTAGAAAATAAAAGAATGATTTGGGAAGTTTTGATGGTGTTTTATTTGATTTATTTTTATATAAGATGATAACGAAGACATAGAAATTTATGGAATTAAATTTGGGTAAGTAGCACTCCCAAAATTGATCTTAGCATAAAGAGCATTGTTTGGAATGTTTAGGGTTTAAGGTGTGTTGCAAAAAATGGGACTTTTGGGTGAAACTAAACATTCTATATCATCTATGCATATTTAGCGGCATGCACACATCTATAGCAATCATTGCTATCGAAGAGAAATTACTGCTATAACAATAGTCAAACCTAGTTAATGACTTCTATAACGGTAGGTGCCGCTATAGCAATGCTACGTCGCTATAGCAATGAATGTTACAAATCTATTTAATTATTCACCAAAATATTTTATTTTTTTAGAACATGTTTTGAGGCAAAGGAGTGGCAATTTGGGGTGATTTCCACCAGATTTTCATTATTTGGCATTGTTAATGTAAGGATTTAATCCCCGTTAACTAGTATTTGATATTAAATCCTTAGAATTTCTAATTTATGGAGATTGTGGAGGATTTTTGGGCTGATTTTAATTATTTTCTAGTGCAAGGGAGAAATTTAATAAGTTGAAAGGTTTTGATTATTGATATTTAATGTACCCTTGAATTTTGTTAATTTACTAATTTATTTATGGAACTGGTAGTTTTAGGTGAATTACTGTAGAAAAGCCTTAGAACAAAAAGCAAATAATCATGAAATTGACCTTATGGATTATGTATGAGTTATAATGCCTATCATATTAGGCTATTTCATTAATGATGTATTTATATGCATGTTCTAGACCATTATCAAGTGAAAACTACCCATAAGGGCAAAAATCCTGCTTAGAGGAGTTATGCTGGCTTGGTTTGAGGTAGGTAATGGTAGTGTAGTTTAATCTAATTTGTGTTATATGTGCATGTTAACTAGTTTGTTGTATGTGGGTTGTTATTACATGTTTTTTTGGTGTGGTTAGTGCAAATGATTTTACATTGAATATGATATTGACCTACCTCATTGCTAAATGTAGAATGTTTTGGTATTTGGGACATTCTTAAGGGTTATTGGTGAAATAAGGTTTACAGACAATTGTGTCTAGGGTTTAGTGTATGTACAGAAATTTTCCAATGCAGGTCATGGAAAGAGGGTCTATGTAGTACCCATAGTGTGTATATATGAAGGTCAGGTGGGTTTGACAATTTCATTCCTAAAATAAGAAATATATTTATACGGTTGATAATAAAGTGTTGCATAAAGATCATAATTGCAAAACTTGAACTGCAACTAGTAATTATGTGCCATGTATTTGATGTAACATGTATGAACCTACTATGATAAATAATGGGGGAGCTACCAATCGCCGGACTTGAACCAAAACTAGGGTAAATAGACCAAGTATTATAATACTGCAAAATCATGAATTTTCTTCTACTCTATCTAATATAAATACTATGTAATCTGGTCTAATCATTAAGAGAAGCAATATTAAACACCAAATCTAGGTGCATGGTCTAAAAAGCCAAAAGTTCACTTTAATGGTGTAGTAAAACTAATAAAAGTCCATTAAGATTTCTATGTCATACGAATGTCCAGTATTTAATCTAAGTTCACCATTAGGGGTCATTTCATTGAGTGTATTGGAAAATTTAATGCTTCCTATGTCATACCAAAGTCCAATATTTAATCTAAGTTCACCACTTATGGTTCGTTTGGTAGAGAGTATTGGAAAAGTTAATGCATGCATTAGTTTGATTTATTAATAGTACCTTGTTTGGTACAAATTTTCACCCTACGTACTAATGCAAAAATTAGTTTACACTCTATTGTGTATTGAGGTGTGAAGACTAATACCACCCTTTTCTATGCATTAATAATACAAAGGGCTTCAATACTTGGATTAACTTGAGTCATTATAGAACTACCCCTCAAGTTATTTGTCCTCTCTTTTCTCTGTACTCCACCATGAAATCCATATCTTCTTGTTTCTTTAAATTAAGAAAACATTGATTGCTTTTTTTATTCCCAAGATATATCATATATTCCTTCTTTAGGAACTCATTACTTTCCTCTCCTTAATACCATCCGCAAATGAAAAAAAAGTATATAATTTATTATTTTTTCTGTCAGAGAATGAAAATTTAAAACACCCAGATGGTTAGTGCCCATTTTGCTCTTCCTCTTCTTTACACCAAAAATTTATTTCTGGTATGTTTCTTAATATTTTCTATTGAAATTTCTATTCAATGCTTCATACTTTTTGATTCTTCTTTTAATCAAATGTCGTATCAAGAAGAGGAAAATCAAAAATGACTTTTATTAGGATGTTTTGTTATTGTGATGTAAAGGGTATTTTCGCAAATAAATACTTCTCTATAACATTTATACAAGTCATAATTTTTAATACATCAAACCAAATAATGTATAAGAAATAATGCTGACATAACTAATGCAACCGTAACTAACACCAACATTACTAATGGAAGAATTATTAATACACCCTATTTAGCATTATTGTTATACACTATAACAAATGACTCCTTAAAGGCATCTTAAATCTACAAGAAGTTAAACTAAGCATACTACCTAAAGGAAAGACCGACAGGGCCTACTACTTGTCCCAAAAATCAATGCTAAGCCAAGCACCGACACAAACCTAGGATATGTTTTTATAATTCCATCCCATGGTCCTAAGTAAGCCAAATCTAGTTTTATGTGTCAATATAATTCATTATAGGGAAGTACGAGTTGAACTATACCCAAAATACTCTCTAATCATATAATTCATCCAATAATTGTTAAATCGTCAACCAAATTATAAATATCTACCTATAACTAGCACAATACCAAACTAATATCATAATTACGCTCAATCTAAGATGATAATAAGCCTAGCCTACCTAGATGATGGTGAAAGCTAGAGAAAGTCCACTATACCAGGACTTTTTCTTTATGAGAACCCTCTGAACACTTTCATACTATCAGAATTATAATCTATGTATTAAGATGAGAATAATTCAAGCTAGAAATATTGTATAGGGCCCGCTCATGGAATAACATATTAGAAACCATCAACACATCCCTTTAAGCTTGAGGATTATTTACCCCTCCAATAATGGATAAAATTTGAGCAAAATTGGACATCCAAATCAGCCTCAATGCAACTAGGGCTTTAAAGTCAAACTGGAGAGTTAAACAAGAAACTAAGAGGAAGCTTAAAAAAATAAATGATGGGAATATGACTATGTAATTCTTCCAACTTACCCTGTATGCCTAATGATTGATCCCCATAATTCTCAAAGATTTCTAGGGCTTTTGTGGTGTTTGTGACATAGAACGATAAGCTTGGCTGAATAGGAAATTAAATATATAGAGGTACCAGCAATGACCACTTTAGCTTCTAAATAACCTATAAAGAGATCGGGTGCCCTAAAGCAGCCAAGACTCAGATGTTTGGCATTAATGTCTCCCAAAGATATACCTCTAAATAAGGCTAAACCAGTTGTTGTCAAAATATAGTAACCCATCTTGGTTGGGGTCTATCCCATAGAGAACACATTAGAAATCTTGCTTGAACTTGCTGAAATCACCAGGCAGTATAGAAAAGTAAAAGGGGGGATTTGTTAAAATAGTAAAAAGTAACAAGAAATACATGCTTTTGGTTGTAAAAAATCTAATATGAAAACTATATTATGTTCTCAATGGTTTCTAACTCTGTAGACATATCATGCACTAGTGAACTATTCCAATACCTTGCCTGTAGAATCTGATACGTCACGTACCATCAACTGTCTTATGGACTAACTGATAGATCTCACTCGTTAACTTTTGAGGCTCAGGATGTCCATTTACTAACCCTTATCTTGGATCTCGATTTAACAATTACCTTAAAGTCTCAAGTTCTTAGAAGAAAGTTAATCGCCTTAAGTAGAAGGTGTAGGTAAGCTTAGTTTTGCTAGTAACTTCAAATCACTGTTATGATCTTCTTTTCACAATATCTACCTCCTAGTAAGGCCATAGTAAATAAAGATGGGTTCTTAACGTTGGCTACCGCTAATAAGTAAATTAAATCAAAGAAAACCACAATATATGCAAGAATCTTTATCTAGAATGCCTTGGCACTTTTTCTACTTTGTTAATACACTAGGGTTCCCAACACCTTAGATAAGGGAGTTAGTTATTCATAGTTTTAAGATAATTCATGAAACTGATAGACAAAATTACAGAATCAATCTCACAATAATGAAAGAAGAAAATCTAAAGTCTAAAATTGAAGAGCAAATAAAAAACAAACCATGAACATTAATATCCCAAGATCACAAGTAAATCTTAGAATCAAAAGATGTTTGTGAAGATGTAAATTATCCCTAAAAGGCCTCTCTAGGAATCTACTAGCATAAACTAACTAAGAAATGTAGAAACGATATGTATAGAGTACAAGGAAACCCTAGGATTAAAATCCTAAAAAAGAGGAAAACTTGATGAAATAGACATAATAAGTACTAAAAACAAAATAAAAATGTATTTAGGTTACATGTAAACACTAGGAAGTAAACCCAAAATGATCTAGAAAAAATATATCGATAGCCACCTACGGGATATAGGTGGTAACTACGGCAGTTGGGGGGGTATAGGTGCCAGTCCCAAAATTTTCTCTTTGTTTTTGAAAGTTTTGATACATATAGACCTACCTATGCCCAATAGGTGGTACCTAAAGAGTGTAGGTGCCAAAGTAGGTCATCATCTTTTTTATTTTCATTCTATTTTCTTTCGTTTAGCTTTCAACACCTAGTTTCCTGCAAAAACACTCCAAGAGAACATCAAATCTAACAAAAATCCTTAAGTACATGCATATTCTCCAAGTTTTAGCTATGAAACCATTAAACATCAAGACCCTCAACTTTGAAAGTTTCATGTCCTCAGACAATAAACATGACAAAATAATATGACGATGCTTAGGGAAGATATACCTAAGATATCTATGTCAGTCAATCATCAAATTTAGGTTAAAACATATTACCCTCTCCAAGTTTAATACTTTTAAACCAACTATGAGTATCTATGAAGCATAAAAATGTAACACAAAGGAATCATGTTATGAAATTACATTAGGAACAAATAACCATGCATATTTAAAAGTTACACTACCCAAACAAGTAAGCAACTACCAACACAACCCATGTTCCCTTACAAAAATAAAGTCCCATCTCACTCATATGAAATCATACATGTCAATTAAGGGAAATATTAAGAGACGCTCATACTCTCAAAAGAAGTTCCATCAATGTGCATAAAATACCATAGGCTTGTCTTTATTTTCTTTACCTTGGCTTCCAGATATTTAGGTTAGGATCACTATAAGACTTTATTCGGCTTATAATTTAGGCTTGTGGGATTTTATGATACATATATGCATTTTAGTCACTAAGCCTCCATGGCACTAAACTTACTTTGGAGGTCCTCTTATCTACCACTTCTTTTTTATTCCACCCTTATTTCGCCCTTTTTATTCTTTTATTGTACATTTTGGTTGGGTGTGGTTTCTTTTATTCATTTTTTTCATCTTTTCTTTTCTTTTCTTTTAATACCATAACCAACCCTACTTTTTGTTCTCTTATTTTACTTTTATTCATACCCACTTCACATTACACACTCCTATGATATCCACCCTTAATTAGGTGTTTTATCTGAGTTGAGATACAAAATGTCCAAGGATGACCAGGGCCAAAACATGTTATGTAATACCCTGAAAAATCCAAACCAATATTAGAGCCTTGTGACAAGCTCATGCATAGTACATCATGGTTCTTTTATAGTTTTATGATTAAGTTAGATGTATATTAATGCTTCAAATAACTCTCATCTATCATATGAATCAAAACATTCCGTACGAATTGAATTTTTGAGAAGGATATTGGTATAGTCAACTTCAAATGAGTATATCTCTCATTATACTTAGAAATTTTGAGATCCTAACCTTTCGACAGATATATAATTGAATTAGATTTCCAATGATACCAAATTTTCCTAAATCCGATATCGGAGCAAAGAGCTATTCCTATTTTGCTCCAGCATGTCAGGCTGGAAATAGTGTGATGCATGTATGGTAGCTTACCAAATTTGTTACGCCCTATCACGAAGGTCATCAGCCTTAGGTAGAAAACAGATCCTAAGTGACGACATTCGTTGTAGCTTACCACATTTGTGATGCCCTATCATGAAGGTCGTCAGCCTTAGGCAGAAACTAGCTCCTAAGTAACGACATTCATAGTAGCTTACAACATTTCTGATGCCCTATTATGAAGGTCGTCAGCCTTAGGCAGAAACCAGATCCTATGTGATGAAATTCATGGTAGCTTACCATATTTGTGATGCCGAATCATGAATTTCATCAGCCTTAGGCCGAATCCAGCTTCTGTGTGATGATATTTTTTATGGCCTATCACATTTGTGACACCATGTCAAAATTGTTGTCAGCCTTAGGCAGAATCTAGCTTTTGTGTGATGACATTTTTGATGGCCTATCACATTTTTGATGCCTTATCATGAATGTCGTTAGTTTTTCTTTCCAGAACTTGAGAGACATTTTAGTAAGGGTATTTTAGTATTTTTCCTTCACTTCCTATGACTTATAACCCTCAAGGAGCATATTATCTTCCATTCTCTTTAGTTAAACATATTAAAAAGCTCTCTCATACACTCTCAACCACAAGATTAGGGTAAGAACAAGCCCTAGGGTTTTCATAGAAGATTCTATTTTAAGGAAATTTCACCGTCAATCTTCACGAATTCTTAATCTTAGGTATGCGTGTGTTCATTCATGGACTCATTTCATCCATGAAGTTCAAGAACCCTTTTCTAAAACTATATATTATGGTTTTCATGTTATGAATGGATTGTTGATCATGTTTATGTGTTGAATGATGCCAAGATAGAATCTTTATGTGTTATTATGAATCTATGACATCATATGAGTTGAAAATATGTAAGTTTGATTATTTATGATGAGTAATTATATGATTTACACCTATGCCTAAGTTGTGCATGAAAGGTGTTTGATAAAATATCTAAGAAACTAGAAAACATGCATTATAGCTAAATTGTGACTAAGGGAAGGATTCATTATAGGCTTCTATGATTTAATGTCATCCATGTTGATAATGTGTCTTGTGAACATTGTTGGATTACTCATGAACTAGTCTTATGGAATTATGCTATGTTTACTTGCAAAAACCACTCATGTACAAGATGTAGAATACCCATGTACTTCAAGAAATTCCTTAAGTTATGATATTATGGATTGTGGTTGTACTATGTAAGGATCATGATATTGAAAGCTATGAAAGTATATAAATGTTGTATGAAATTCCCTTCCATGAAATAGATTGTTGAGAATCATGCTTAGTATGAAATCCCTTATTTATAATATAGTGGATTATGCACTCTACTCTTATGATCAAGTTAGTCATGTGTGTCAGTTTCCTTCCATTGAGTCCTGGGGGCACTTGTACATAAAAAATATGGTTGTGTGCCCAAAGCCATGTCATGTTTTCACGATACTCTCAGTCAAGCCATGATCTTTAGAAATCAGTTAGTCATGTGACTCAAAAAAACTTAGTAATCTCAGTAGTTCAGTATTTTTAGTAATCTCAATGCTCAGTAACCTCAGTAATCACAGTAAATCCAGTAACTTTAGTACTCTTAATCAGTCCTTAGAACTCATTATATTCCATCCGTCATCAGAACCAGTAAACTCAGTTTTAGCTCTGCTAAACAATACCACTATTTTTAGTTTAGTTAATCAATATCACTTCAGCAAATTAGTTCAGTTAAGTTATTCAGTTCAGCTCAGTTATTCAGTTCAGTCTCTTCAAATAGGAGTAGGAGTTAGCATCGAGTAAACCCAAGGATGGGAACTCACCTGATATGAGAGTATGATTCTTAGCAGTCTTTCTTGTGTTCCAGAATTATGTAGCCAGCATAGGTTGAGACATCACAGCCTATTATATAAGGGTAGATGAGGTAGCTTAACCTATTATATGAGGGTTCCCACTGTTCTCACTAGAGTTACCTATTATATGAGGGTTGCTCACATGTTGTCCTTACCAATGGCATGGTATTGACACCCTTCCAGTCAGGGCAAAGATTGGACCCCATTCAGCTTAGCTTGGGGCATATCTATTAGATAAATACATCGTATAGTTTCAGTTATAGATTTAGGACTGTCAGATACAGTCAACTAATTCCATACTACAGATTCAATACTGTATGAGACAATTAATCCTTATCATTATAAATAGACTTCACGATCACCCATTTGACAGGACTGATCTCAACTATAGTTAAACAATATCAAAATCATCAGATTTAAGGATCACCCGCTAGATAGGACTGATCTTCAATTCAGTTACTTCATATAAAATAGAACTTAGATAGTTCCATTAGAACTTAGACTATCAGATATAGTCGCTCAGTATCAGTTACATTGGTTAGGCCGATAATTACAGTTATATAAGTTATATTAGTTTTCTGAACTCAGGTATCAGTCATATTAGTTATCAAAATTCATGGTATCAGGATTCAGCTTCAGAACTGTCAGACACAATTAACAAGACCAGTTCTTCATAATTTGAACTGTCAGAAATAGTCATTCATCTATTCAGTATCTTAGTATTAGTACACTCATGTTTTAAGTATGTGATGATGATTACAGTTCATTTCAAAGATTAGTTTAGTATTTATAGACTAATGATGATGGCTTAAAGCCAAAGGGGAAATGGTAGATCAAGTACCCAAGTCAGGCTTTCAGATTCCAATAATAGTTCCAGTATGTATAGAAAAACAGTTAGGGAAGACGATTCCCAACCCATCCTTATCTCAGCGTAAACCTTCGTACATATGTTAGCATAATGCCTATGCATGCTTCATGTCTCAGATTCCATGGATATAGCTTATGATCATACATATTCCATAGAATTGTGTGTGCTTTCAGTTCCCAGTATAGGAAGTTTAGTTCTAGATCACCCAGTGTTACAAATCATGTTCCATGAACTCAGAAGTTCTAGACTCAGGTCATGCAGCCCATGACTCATGTACGCATATCATGTTTTACAATATACTAAGCTTCTATGACTCATGCTACATCCCTACTGATCAGCTAAATTCATACTATGTCATGCATACCCTCAGTTTAGACCTTTTTGTACACACATGGTAATTATATTATATCTCTCCGACTTTAGTTAAGTGTCAAGTTCAGTTATGTGTCTATTAATGTTTTAGATTCTCTTGACTTAACCCCTCCAGTGAGATCTCTTTGCTAAAATAGTGTAGTGTAGCGATGAGTAGATGCTTAAATAGAGAGTGAATGATTTATGTTAAGAGAAGGTTGTTGCATGCTTTCTTTACAAAAGGGTGTAGTTAAGAAGATAGGCTTGAATATTCTGTTAGTATTCTTGCAAGGAGCTAGCGAGAGGTAGTACTTAGAAATTGAGAAAACTCAGAGTGTGAATGTATATTCAGATCCTTGACTTATGTTGACCTTCATTATGTAACTATAAAAACTCAGTTTCTATCTTAGTTATAGTTCAGTACTCAGTAATTAGTGTTTAGTCTCAGAATTAAGCACTTCAGTATCAGTTTAAACCTTAGTGTCAGTATTCAGTTATCAAGACCCTGCAGTTAGATCCAGTATGGATCCCCGTTACAGTCTTAAGTTATAGTGTCAGCTTTAGATCAGTATTTAGCCCAGAAATTCAGTTCAATTT